>NC_084650.1:7675454-7975454 GCF_019802595.1 Syngnathoides biaculeatus
CCATTGGAGAGGTGGGATTGTCTTTGCTCCATGATGATTCATGTCCATAGATCCAGTGATAAACACGTACAGTCCCAGACTGGCCAGTGCGGAGGAGCCATGGTCCGAACAGCACGGAGGCCAGCAGTCCCAATAGTGGCTCTCCTTTACCTCACATGCTCAAGCGCGGATCAGCTGAATTCTTCACCGGTTTGAGACCAGGGCAGCCTATTGCTACCCCACCCTTTGTAGCCGGACTTCCACCGCTACTCGTCGTTGAATGAAAAGGGAGCCACAGGCTTGCAGTGGGACAAGTGTAACCATGTGGGACGTTCTGCTATCTTTATCACCATGGGAGTGGACCATCCCAGCGAGGTGAGGACCAACACTTCCTCATGATGATTTTTCTCAGGACCCAATCACCAATGGACACCAACAGCACCTGTGAAGATGGCACAGTAGGCGGCAGATCATTTGCTTCTTTTACAGTTTTATTTAGCAGCATCTCTTTCACCCAATCACTTAAAGTATTTTCTTCTGACTGCTGCACTGGCCGCTCTACCATGGGCAGTCTAATCTAATCTAATCTAATCTAATCTAATCTAATCTAATCTAATCTAATCTAATCTACTAGATACTATTTCAAATGGGAACAATCCTTTATCTGTTGGGGTTATTTTCATATACAGTTTTACTAAATGTAGTTTTCCTTAATCAAGACTTCACTGTCCCATTGCTCCGTTCCACTAATTCTGCACAATGATTTTTTTTTTTATTATTTCTAGATTTGCAGATACTTGACTATTTTTTTTTCATTAACAAAATGTGGCACATTGTTGCCATACAATTTTTCTGGGATGCCATGAGAAGGAATAATATATTTACACAAGAACATTGCCACAGTAATAGCATCAGCACTTGTGCATAGAAATTTAGATAAGGGGCAGATCAATACTAAACTACATTTGTAATGCTGTTTAACTCAAATAAAATTCATGTGTAAAAACTGGAAAGGCTGACTACCTTGTGGAAACTGCCCTCTCTTAGGTCTGCAGTTCCCTTGAGTATTGTGTTTGTAGCAATTAAGACATGATCTACAATTTTTTTGAGTAAGAATTGAATCCAAAAGTGCAAAAATGTCTCTATAATATCTACCATTACCATCCCTCCTGTTGAGACATGGCAAGGCCCATGACTTAAAATTGCCTGTGGTTTTTTTTTTTTTTTTTGGTAATACAGGTTTTCCCCTGATTATGTATATCAGTGGTCTCAAAAGTCCATTCACATCAGGGCCGCTGAAGGCACATTCTGGCTGAGGTTGGGACGCATCTTCAGTGCATATGCAAACAATTTGTCATAACATGTCATTATTCAAGCCGCTTATCCTCACAAAAGTTACAGGAAAGCTGAAGCCTATCCCAGCTAACTTCGGGCGAAAAGCGGACTACACCCTGAATTTGTCGCCAGTCAGTCACAGGGCAGTTATCGACACCATCACTGAGCGGGAATCGATCCCACACTGCCCACACCAAAGGCAGACGTGTGTACCACTACCCCCTCAGTGATTCTAGTTGCACACAATTTAAAAGTCTTTTTTTTTTTTTTAAACAAAAAATAAGATAAGCAAGAAAGCTGGTGTAAACAGGTTGTGCGCAAAACTAATAAAACTCTCCATGGCAAAATCACTAACTTTCACTCAATTAAAATGTTTCTCAGCTTGCATCAGGACTTGTCACTGTCACACCCCGAAAGCCACAACCCCATCGTGATTGGTTGGTTCACCAGCTCTGCACCCATCACCGTAAAGTGCCATTCATATAAAACTTCAGGGCCACACCATCATTTGACTTTCATAGTAAGTAAGGTGGGGGCCGCAAAACATCATCTTGGGGGCCACAAATGGCCCGCGGACGACCAGTTCGAGACCTCTATTGTATATTATCTTCTAATTCAGTTTTTTTCTGTAAGCCATCACTGAGTTTCACTTTGAGGAGCATGTTTTGCACATCTTTTAGAACTGTTAAATCAATAGGAGGGTTGGGGGCTTGTGATTGTGTCACTATGTGTGTGCCATATTTTCCTGTTCTGCCTCCTTGGCGCTTTTATCAGCGAATGTATTTCCCAGGGAGACAGCATTTTTTTTTCAAGATTTTCTTACAGCTCTTTTTCTGCCTCACTTTCTTTAGCCTGTTTTAAACTGTTATAGCTGGTTTTAATATATCCACTTGTTGCATTACTTCAGCTGACTCTCCTGCCTTTGTATTTCTTGCTTATGCTAACCAACGTCTCGCCATCCTAAGATGTAAGTCTTAATCTTGGCTTTGCCTTACTTCTCTGTAACACTTGCCATCAATCTTTCTACCAACCTGCTGCATCCTTCAACTGTTAACTTGCCATTTAAGCCATGCTAATTTTTTTTCTTCCCATTTCTTTAAGAAACATCATGCTGCCCATAAACATTATTTCCTAAAGTTTACATACCCTCTAGGGCAGACTTATTATTCCCGCTCACCATTATGTTTTTCTACATTTGTCCCGTACAGACTACTTGTCCTTTTTGGGACCCAAGTCCTAATCCACTACCTTGTGTACTTCACCGGAGCACGGACTTCTGTTAACACCTTTAGGTTTCCATCCGTGACCTATGATTCCACAAGTAATGGCATTCGCACTTGCATTCACTCACTCACTCACTCACTCACACATTTATGGATCCTAATAAATAACCTCTTTAAAGGTGGAGTCACCTTAAAACCTCCTTCTGGCGGAGTCGCCTTCAACCTCCTTCTCGCGGAGTAACCTTCAACCTCCTTTTAGTGGAGTTGCCTTCAACCTCCTTCTAGTGGAGTTGCCTTCAACCTCCTTCTGGCGGAGTAGCCTTCAACTTCCTTCTGGCGGAGTAACCTTCAACCTCCTTCTGGCGGAGTAGCCTTCACTTACCGGTTCATGCGTTGTCTGGACGCCTGTTGTTCGTGATCCCGTCAACCTTCGTCCACCGAGGGGAGATTGGACTTTGGCACCGGCCTGGCCACGAATTCACGTCCCACCAGGGCTTTTCTTCAGGAACAGCTAAATGCTCCTGGCTGTTGACAGACTTCGGTGTGTCTTCTCCCTCCTCGATGGGCGGTGGTGTGTTGGGATCCGGCTCGAAGGACCAAATGTCAGGTTTAAAAACTCAACTCTCTATTAAAAGAAGGCGAACAGACAAGGCTTCAAGTTTTACTTGCTGCAAGGGGAGCGACAGGACTTCCCTGCTTCCAACCAACTCCAACTTGTGTCTCCTTGCAGCTTCCTTTTATTCAGTGAATGACATGATGAGTGTGTGTGTGCGTGTGTCTGACTGTTTGATTGTTTACATTTGTTAGATTGATTACATCAAGTTAGATTGATTACATCAAGACAGTGAGTTCTTGGTGGTGATGTATAACCAACTACAGTTTGAACAAAATGAGAACATATGGATGATTATTTTAACAGCGTGTGTATTGATGTGTAGGTGAGACGGACTGCACATGCTTGTTGTGTGCTAAGAGCCAATAAAGCGACCATCACAGTGAATCGATGTTCCATGTTATAACTACTCCTCCCATTGAGCTTCGGAGGTGTGACACGAGAAGGGAGTTAACCCTGAAGAGAACAACCTCGGCCCAAGACATCTCCTTGTGTCTCCCGACCACGGTTAGGCGACCGGAGCAGGAACAATTAATAGTGTGTATATATGTGCGGAATTTATTGATAACATTTACAAGATTGTTCATCCTCTTGTACAAAAAGTGTCAAAAAATTGCTTGTAATTTGTGGAGTAGATCAATTGAAATTCCTGCTACACCAAGATGAGAGGTGGGCATGACAGTTGACATATTCGGCATGGGGAATATTATTCAGGTCTGTACCTACTTTTTCAGATGTATGTGTCAATTTATATTCTAAACCTTCCTCAGCATGCTGCAAATGTTTACATTATATTCATGTCTCCTGGGATCCGAAATATCCCAAGTATTTAGATTCATCACATCGTTTTCCATAATGTATGTTTAACTGCACTAATCACCAGTTTCGTGGCTGTGAGAAAAACATTCCACAGATAAGGTGGAAAGATTTACTTTGACACTATTAAAGTTTGTTTGTAAATGTTTTTAATTTTTATTTTCTGATTAGCTTCATTCACTTGAACAAAGTTTTGTTTCCGGTTTTGTTCACTGTTCACTCTCTGCTTCACCTTTATAAGTTGACGGTTTTTCGTGAAAAACCAATGTAAATATTTTACCAAACTTCATCAGAGGATAAGCAGGAACACATTTTCTGTGAATTTTTTGATATATTCATAATACAGAACTCTGCAAATTTAATTTGATTTTCAAATGCAAGGAAACAAGTTAAAATTTTCTGTCTGAAATCGGACGTCGCAGAGACAACGAATGAACAACCATTTAGCATGTATTTCCCCATTGCGAGTCCTTATTTCCAAAAATATATCTAACTGATTGAATTAAAATTCAATGTTTTTATGACAAAAAAATGCAGAGTTTTTTTGCTATGTTATGATGATAGTGATTCACAGCGTATTTTGGGAAAAGTTAACGTCACAGAAATCAGGCCCCAAGTAATATGCAAGGTTTCTTGATAGTCACGGTGTTATATGGCTTTCTTTTGCACTTGCACCTTTTTTGGCTTACCAAGTCGAATTAAAAGTCCTTCGTGTTAGCAGTACTGAAAAAAATGTCAAGCTCACACGACTAGTTTTAAGTCTTCATGCTAAAACTTTTAGAAACCCCAGCATACTTTAACCTGTAAACCATGTCCTCCTGGGAGTACCAAGATGGCGGCCTGTGGCTTCAACCAATCGACATACCGCTCGGTGTGTATGCGCAACTCAGTCTTTTTTTTAGATCAGTGCCAGGAACAAAAGTTCTTTTTACGGGCTTCCGGGCGGAATTACCGTATGGACGTTTCAATGTTCAAAAAGTTGCAATTTTTCAGATTGAGGAGAGGGTGATTTGGTTCCGGTACTCCAAATAACGCATGCGCATGACTCCAGTTTGCTTGAATGCGCTGATATGTGCACATGGCAGAAAAGGCAAGGATTGGTCAAACTAACTGTCAGTCAAGCAATGTGACGCGATCGACATATTGGGCACAGCTGAATCAAGCGGCGGTATGGCTGACTTCTTTTTTTAATGTAAATTATTCCAATAGAAAAGTGCTGCAGCTTTGTAAAAATACATATTTTTGGAAGAAATTCCCTCACACAATGAGTGGAAGTTTCATCACAAAATACTGAACATTAATAAGTAACACTAAAGTCCTATCCAAATGACGTAAGACCCGCCTTTTCCGGTCATGTGACGTTTTGTATGGTTTGGCCGCGCGTCTTCTCGTGTTGGCGGGTGTTTGTTACCTGCTAGACCCGGCGAAGTTTGGACTCACTGCAGTATTTGTTTGTGTAATTTACAACTGCATACACTCCTGAAAACATGTCTGACTTGGCGAGAGGTGGGAGATGTGATGGAAACATTACCAAGCCAAGCGACAGGTAACTGTAAAGAGGCGACCTTTATAAGATTGGCCACTGCGATATTCGTTAGAATGTGTTGCTCAGTGACTTTCTGTATTGTGTTCAACGTGTCCTATCTACACTTCCAGTGAATCATCCTTTAACGGCTAGCTTTTCGCCTACTTAAGATAGCTGGTCCTATATACTATTTAACTATATAGTAACATTTTATTTTCCGACGTTCGGAGTCACTGAACGTGGGCCGTTGTGGAATTGATTGGTGAGTTGAGAGTAAACCAACGGTGCTGCGTGCCAACGAAAGCAAGTACTTGCGATGTGAGCTAATCTGAATATGGCTGCATGACGCGCAACTCTTAGCAGTCGGACCTAGGAAGTAAATGGCGGGAAAAACAAATAGCCTCTTGTGTCGAGCAAAAAAAGGCACAGTGTTCTAGTATGGTGACGTACTACGATACAAATTAATATGAATTTCAGGAATTTCAAATTGTTTGAAGCAATGCAAATATGTTTTGTGCGACTACTGCCATTGAGGCTAAATGCAGACCCCCCCCTCCCCACACTACTGTATTAATGCTCACTAATTACTCTCGTTTTGAAGCGTGTGTGTATATATAAATGTGTGTGTGTGTGTGTGTGTGTGTGTATATATATATATATATATATATATATACATATACACGTGGATGTGTGTGTGCGCGTCCGCGTAATCACGAATGTATAGTGTTCGTTAATTCAACAGTCATGGGAAAAATTATTAGACCATCCTTATTTTTTTTCAGTTTCTTGTTCATTTTAATGCCTCGTAAAACTAAAAGTGCGTTTGTTTGGGAAAACTATAATGGTTGCAACGAAAGGTCATAGGAGTTTTAATTAAGACATATCAAGTTCTTATCCCCCTTTCATGAAATTGAAGAACAAAGACAGAATTGACCCCTCCGTACAGGGCACTTAACCACGCCTCCTGAGGTGACGTCACGCCACGTGCACCCACGTAAGACAAACAGTAAAAAATGGCAAATACAATACATTCTGAACTGAGACAGACTCTATGCTTCTGATTTCATTCAAATCAACGATATATTATAGATTCTAAATACAATACGTTCTTAACTGAGAGAGACGCCATGCTTCTGATTTCATTCAATCATTCACACGTAGCAATGTTATGCTAGCGGAGAACGTCTCATTCATTTATACGAGACGTGTATTAAAAATCAAATTTAGGGCATATCTTCGTGCAAACACAGTCTGGTTAAGCTTCGGCCGCGAGCCAGCAAGAAATCAATACGTTTGTGCAGTCCGATCATCGCTAAATAATGCTCAACAAAGAATAAGTGTGTCAATCGTTCACACGCAGCAGTGTTATGCTAGCAAAGTACTTCGAATTCATTTATACGAGACATCTATTGAAAATCAAATATAGGGCATACCTTCGTGCAAACATATGTGTTCCGGTTGATATTAGATGGATTTAGTTGATGATGCGGTCTTCCACAAAGTTTGATCCATCGAAGGCATTTTTCGTACTGGGTCTTCGGTTTTGGACAGGGTACGAATCGAACTCCACCAACTAGCCTTTCAGGATACCTGTCGTCACTATTACAAAGTCCGTGACTACACCTCTTAACCATATTTTTTGTTAAATAACCCAAATACGCGATAAAACGCTAACTAACCCTATACTGGACCATGCAAAGTTGTCTGAGAAAATGGCGGGAGCAAAAACGGGCTTTGGTCTATGCAGATCTCTGGCCTCTGATTGGTCAGTGACGCGGATTGCGCAATATCCACGGAGGGGTCAATTTCGTTCATGACTGCAATAAATGCTGATGCCATGAAACCCACCCCCACACACAGACCACACAGAATTTCTTCATTCCGTCTGAGAAAGTATAACATGTTGGTAATTAACCACAGCTGTTGTAAAAAATGGTTATTGCTAAACCTTTACCATAGGAAAAGTGTATACATTTGAAATACTTGCACTTGAATACCTTGCAAAGAATAATTTCACAGTAGCTTCTTAAAGGAAGTGATGCAGGCTTTTTCACATGGGTCCAAATATGTAAACTGGAACTTTTTTCTCTATGTGTAAAATCATCTTTGAGAAACTGCTTTATGAACTTACTCATCTTTGCCAGATATTAAAATGTGTTCCATGATATGAAACTGAAGGCAAGGTTCTTAGGAGTGGAGTTAAAATCCCAGTCCTTGTGTGCAGTTTGCATTTTCTCCTCCATGCCTCGGTGGGTTTTCTCCAGGCTCTTCGGTTTCCTCTCACATCTCAAGAACATCCATTAATTGGAGACTCTAAATTGCCTGTGTGAATGGTTGTTTGCTTATATGTGCCCTGCGATTGACTGGCAGCCAGTTCAGGATGTACCTTGTCCCCTGCCTGAAGAGAACTGTGAGAGGCTCCAGCACATTTGTGACTCTTGTGAGGATAAGAGGCTCAGATAATGTATAGATGCATATGAAACTAGAGTTTTGATAAACATAGTATTTTACTGCTTAGGTTTATTATGAATTGTGTGTGTGTGTGTGTACACACACACACACACACACACACACACCACACACACACACACACACACACACACACAGTAGCGATTTCAGCGTACATTTTTTTAAGCCCGCCTTATTTATCCATTTATTTATTTTCCCCAGGTCTCATGGCTCATCACATTGGTCCCACTGCAGGAAACGAGGAATTGACGGAAGCTTGCGCTCGAGAAGCGATGATATTAATGGTGAAGATGACACTGAAACTAACAACAGAAATGCCAGGTGTGTGTCTGCATTCTACAGATCTACTGTAAATACCTGGGTTGGCAAACCTGTGGCTCTTTGTGTTCATGTGGCTCTGATGAATGCATGAAAGCAGATCGAATTTTTTTTTTTTATGTGCGTGCGATTTGCTTGCGTTTACAGTGAAGAAAAGTATTTGAACCCCCGCTATATTGCAAGTTCTCCCACTTAGAAATCATAGAGGTCTGAACTGTTCATCATAGGTGCATGTCCACGGTGAAAGAGATCTAAAAGGAAAAATCCAGAAATCACAATGTCACGATTTGTGTGTTTCAGCTGTAAATTAGTATTTGAATACCTGAGAAAACCAATGTTAACATTTGGTCCAGTAGCCTATAGTATTATAGTATAGTTGTATAGTAGCCAATTACAGAGGTCAAATGTTTCCTGTAGTTGTTCACCAGAATTGCACACACTGCAGGAGGGATTTTGGGGTCATTGTCATGTTGAAAGACGTAGCCACGATCTTAAATGCTCTGACTGAGGGAAAGAAGTTGTTCCCCAAAATCTCACAATACATGGCCGCGGTCATCCTCTCCTTAATACAGTGCAGTCGTCCTGTCCCATGTGCAGAAAAACACCCCAAAGCATGATGCTACCACCCCCATGCTTCACAGTATGAATGGTGTTCTTGGGATGGAACTCATCGTTCATCTTCCTCCAAACAGGGTAATACATAGAGTGGAGGTGGACTTTTCAAGGCGGACTAACAGGTCTTTGAGGTTCAGAATTCCATCTGATAGACTGGTGTTCAAATACTTATTTGCAGCTGTATCACACAAATCGTTAAAATCATACATTGTGATTTCTGGATTTTTCTTTATAGATTATCTCTCACAGTGGACATGGACATGCACCGCCGATGAAAATTTCAGACCCACCCATGATTTCCAAGTGGGACAGCTTGCAATATAGCAGGGTGTTCAAATACTTATTTTCTTTACTGTATGTTGACTGGTCCCAGTAGTGTGCTAAGTAGATGGAAACAGTCCTTTGAGAAGTTAATGAATGAAGAGAATGGGAGAGAGGGTAGAGTAGAAGAGGCAAGCGTGAATGACCAGGAAATGGCAATGATTAGTAAGGGGGAAGTTAGGCACTGAACAGAATGGAAAAATGGAAAGACAGCTGGTCCTGATGACATACCAGTGGAGGTATCGAAGCAATTTGGTGAGGTGGCTGTGGAGATTTTGACCAACTTAATCAATCGAATACTATCAGAAGAGAAGATGCCAGACAAATGGCTGAAAAGTGTGCTAGTCCCCATTTTTAAGAACAAAGCCGATGTTCAGAGCTGTGGAAACTATAGAGGAATGAAGATGATGAGCCACACAATGAGGTTATGGGAAAGATTCGTGGAGACTAGACTCAGGACAGAAGTAAGTATCTGCGAGCAACAGTATAGTTTCCTGCCTCAAAAGAGTACCACAGATGCATTATTTGCCTTGAGGATACTCGAGGAAAAGTACAGAGAAGGTCGGAAGGAGCTACATTGTGTCTTTGTCGACCTGGAGAAACTCTACCAATAGAGGAACTGTGGTACTGCATGCGCAAGTCCGCTGTGGTGGAGAAATATGTTAGAATAGTTCAGGACATGTATGATGCCAGTAGAACAGCGGTGAGATGTGCCGTAGATGTTTCAGAAGAATTTAAGGTAGAGGTGGGACTGCATCGGGGATCCACTCTGAGCCCCTTCCTGTATGTGGTAGTAATGGATAGGCTAACAGATGAGGTTAGACTGGAATCCCCTTGGACCATGATGTCCGCAGATAATATTGTGATCTGCAGTGAAAGCAGGGAGCAGGTCGAGGAAAAGTTAGAAAGATGGAGGCAGGCACTGGAAAGGAGAGGAATGAAGATTATCCTAAGTAAAAGAATATATGTAGCACAGCTGGTCAGATTACTCCTCAGATCATGCCTAAAGCCTCACAAAGTCAACTTGTTGGTGTTCCGTGTTTGGAACATTCAAAATATAGATTTGCGTAGGACCTTTCCTTGCTCAACTGGACAGACTGGTCATTCCACCCGTCTCAATGACATTTTTTTCTTTAATGAACAAATGGTTATTTATGTAACTAATTTCTCATGTCAAATACTTCAAATAGCTCATTTACTTTGGTCACTGTATGTAGTTTTGGAGATAAGTTTTAGTGATGTCCAGAGGCACTCCTAAGAGAGTTCTCAAATTTAATGCAAAACTGGTTTCTGTGATGTTCTGCTTATTACCATTTTTAAATTAATGCTACTTTTTTTTTAACCAACTGGAAACTTGATTGGCAGTTGTTAAGCTATTATGACTGAAATACCTCTCAAATGTTTTTTTTAAGCACAATTTTTGTGAAGAGAGCCTGACTCACTTTAAAGGTCACTTTTTGGTCCACACACACCAGTTGAGAAATACAGATTTAAACTGAATCACCATGACAGCTAAAGGAGCACCTACTTAAAGGACGACTTCGTCGGTAAAAATAGATATGGGAGCACAGGTTAGAAGATGCGAGTTTAGTCTTTCCTTTAATGCAAAAACAATCCACAGATTTCACATCTCTAAATTGTCAACTATTTTTGTAAATTCTGCAGAATTCTTCCCTCGATCAGAGATTCAGATTATCCCGGCTGCAAAACTGACAGCCAATCAGCGTTTCAGCTAGTTCTTCCTGATCTGACCCCATTCCCTGTGGATATGGTTTCACCGAACAAACAATGTCCACTAGCTGGCATTTTATGTCTGATTTTAATTACCAACACATCAAACAAAACAAAAATAACATAATGGACAATGTTCAAGCCTGTGTATGAGCCAGAATACACACAGTCGGAACTTAACATGCTGGACGGGGGAAGTGACACGGACTATAAAGCACAGCAACAGTCCCAAAATATGGAACTCTCAGATTTTCCAGATAGGCTCGTTTTGAAAGACTGGTGTTTGTCTTCTCTGTGTGACCAAATGCCAACTGTGGCAGTATGCCAGTGTTGTCATGAGTTTGAAAAGGTAAAGAAAAAACAACAATTGAGCATATCGTAATTAATTTGGATCCCAATCAATGTCTGCATCACTTCCTCAATCAACGGTGTTGATAACACTACCCATCATAAAGTATTTTGTTGCTTATACTGGGACTTGGAGCTATAGCTAGGCAACTAATAACCAGTAATGGTGGTTATCTTCATTATCCCCCACATATATAGCACACAAAAATGACTTACCTCTATTCTTTGGAGTTTCTTTTGTTTTTCTTCCGCGGCTGACAGTTTTTTTTTAATGTTCAAAAATAGTAGGATAGGCATCCACTTTTTTTTTTCCTTCTGTTTGGTGTAACGATGCGGTGGAATGAAAAATTTAGGGTCCTGTTCCAGAAACCGTTCTAAGAAGTGATCAATGCAGATGCGTACAGATTTCCCTGGCTGATGAACGAGCCTCAGCCGTGACAGCCACAGCTTTATTCTGTCAGGTTTACCCCATGGGAGGTTAAAGAACAACAAATTTGGGTGCGATTTCTCAGTTTTGTTGGAGTTTGGTGCACAAGACACCGGCATCTTGTCCTAGCTAGAAAGATTTGTCCGGAATGCTAAGTCCCTGTGATGTCACTGGGTGGGGCAATGGTAGTTTGTTCCAGGTTTGCCTGTGAAAGCTGACAGATATCCAGATATTACGTGGATTTCAAATCTGTGCTTTATTTTCAATTACTTGCACCTTTTTTTTCTAATTACTGTACAAAATCCTTCCATCCATTTTCTTAGCCGCTTATCCTCCACAAGGGTCATGGGGAGTGCTGGAGCCTATCCCAGCTGTCAACGGGCAGGAGGCGGGGTACACCCTGAACTGGTTGCCAGCCAATTGCAGGGCATATGGAGACAAACAGCCGTACTCACAATCACACTTAGGAGCAATTTAGAGTGTAATGTACACAATGTATGTAATAATATTACTTCAGATTGGAGAGTTTATTGTACATAGAAATTTGGGACAAAATCCTCCCTTAAGCACAGTTCTCTTTCTGTATTCTGTTTCGGGCACACTGGATAGAAAGAAGCAGAGCTCTGATGTGTGATAAGGTGTTCATTTTGATTCTTGTTTTTCTTCTCTAGTTTTACAACTCCAGAGAGCAGAGGCCCAGTTTCTCGGTGGACTCAACGGGCTGACTGGGGCAGCCAGGTGGAAGATGACGAAATGAGGAGAGATGTGCAGAGAGACATGCGGCGGTAACATACTGCTTCTCTTACTCTATGGCAGTAGTTCTTGGCTGTTTTTACATGCTTGATTTTGTGTAGTTCAATAAGTTCCAATTCCTGCTCCATAAAGCAAATGTAGACTGACTTTGACTTAGAACTCCTCGTAGGATTGTACACTGTACTGTACTCTGTTAAAGTATAACAATATCTCATGGTCAATAATGAAACAATACCACATGTTTTTAGTCCTGGTACTTATGTGCATTAAATGGCACATGGTATAAAATAGATAAAATGTTTTTGAGGGAGACATTTCACTATCTTTCAATTTCATACCCCCTGCCCCCCCCCCCCAAAAAAAATGTATTGTATTCATATATGAGTAGCTAGTGCGCTGTGGTAGACTGAAAGGAACACTTTCTCGAAAGTAATAGGAATGGGAGCACACATTAAAAGTTAGTAGATGAGGGTTCAATGTTTCCTTTAATCCCAGAGTTATCCACAGATTTCACCAAGAAACAGGTCTAAATTGGAAAAGTATTATCGAAATTTCTCTCTTGCTCGGACATTCCAATGAGCCTGGCTGGAAAACTGACAGCCAGTCAGCGTTTGCCATGCCTGCAGTGCTTCCTGTTCTGACACCCCCACCCCCTACCCCATTGCTCGTGAATTTTTTTTTTTTTTTGGGGGGGGGTTGAAAAGTAATTCCAAACAAGCAAGACAAAAATAGCATAATGTAGAATGTTCAAGCCTGTGCGTTTGAGCCCTATAACACTGACGACGAACAATAATCCCATTATATGGACCGGAGATTTGTTTAATGCTTGATACTTTTTAGGGCACCCTAACCCTAAAAAAAAAAAGTGACTTCCCTAAAGTGATTACACGTATATATCCATCCATCCATTTTCTTAGCCGCTTAGCCGCATGAGGGTCGCGGGAGTGCTGGAGCCTATCCCTACTGTCAACGGCCAGGAGGCATGTTACACACACGCAGAGACTGGGAGAAAATGCAAACCCCACACACGGAGGTTCGGGATTTAACCCGGGTCCTCATAACTTTACAGCTGTCCACCGTGGCTCCACCTAAAGTTGCTTATACAGTAGCGGCACGAGAGGCTATAGCTAAGCGGATATCAACCAATAATGGTTAGATGCGTGGAAATTTCCCCAGCTGATGAACGAGCCTCAACTGTCACAGCCACAACTTTATCCTGTCAGGTTGACCCCACAGGAGGTTAAAGAAGGACAAATTTGGCTGCGTTTTCTCAGTTTTGTTGCAATTTGGTGCACAACATGTCAGCATCTTGGCTGAGCTAGGACGAATGGTCTGTAATGCTAAGCACCAGCGACGCCAGGGGCGGGTTCAAGGACGTTTCTTCCGGGTCTGGATGTGAAAGATGGCACATATCCAGATTTTGCTTGGATTTCAAAAATGTTCTTTTTAAAAAAAAAATTTCCGATTAATATCCAAAATAATATTACTTCACATTGGAGGGTTTATTGTGCATATGAATTTTGGGGAGAGTCTTCCTTTAAGCGCAGAGGTTGGGAACCTTTTTTAGTGAGAGAGCTGTAAATGCCAAATATTTAAAAATGTAATTTCGAAAGAGTCATACAATATTTTAAAAATTAAATACAGGTGTATCTGCGCATTTGCATATCATAATGTAATTGATCTAACAAAAGTTTGTTTGAATGTTGAATGTTTTTACAAGCGGACCTCTCCCACTTGTTGGATTTGGAGATGAACGTTTCTCACGGCTCTGCCAAATAAATAAGTGGTTAAGATAAGTGTGTACTGCACCGCCCGCGAGTTTCTTTGACAATTTCCTTGTTTTTTGGGAGCATGGACATTGTTACAAAGCAGACTGTTTCTTTCTGAATAGACAAGGAGTTAAGTTATTGGCTGCCCACATTGTTTTACCCATTCACTGCCCTGAAAATAAAATGCTGACAAAAATTGAGGACAACAGGATGCAGTTGTTCCCAAACAATCAGAGAACAAGAGACAAGACAAGGTGCAGACAAACTCATTTGGGTCATCCAAACCATCAGATGAGCAAATGGCAAATGGAATGAGCCAGCACTTAAAATCTCCCACACCTCTTCCTGCCCTATTGGAAATTCTGAGACGTGGATGCCTCAGAATTTCCCCTCTACAACTAAGACAACCAAACAATCTGCAACAGGTGTTGGATCCTGCTCTCCTAGCCTGAATGCAGGTCTGATGGTTATGGTGAAGACTATTGTTAATGTTGGAATCCAGCCCATACCATGTCAAGAATTTCCTCCCATTCCCCCTCGCCTGAAAACACCGTCCACTAAGATGCGAAAGGTCGTTGTTGTTATACCACAGTATGTATTTGTTACCTCATACCATAATCATAATCTATTGACATTGCACTGAGACATTTTTAAAGAGGTCAATAGACATTCAATTTCAAAACTAAATATTCATATCAAATTATTTTATTTCATCATGATGTATTATCTGGTGTAATTTACGGCAGTATCTATTGTCAACCCATTGATGAAAGATAGCAGTAGATGATCTATCTCTTCCTAAAGCATGTAGAGGGGGAAAGTTTTCAACTTCAATGTAACGTGGTACCACGCGAGAAAATGACCGCTCGTGTTTAGATATATGGACAGACTAGTCTGTTAGAACGTAGATCAATTCAAAGTAAATCCCAATCTCATATATTTTATAGTTAGATACCAAAACATTACCTGTGTTATATCCCAGGATATCTTTAGGAATGCATGTTGAAAGCTGAATGATGCTCTCAAACGGTTTTAAGGTTATTTTGCCTCCTATATTTAAAATACAGAATTAGCTTTTTGTGCACTGTATTGTCTGTGCTTTCATCCTCGATCAGGCTGTGCCAAGGTGGAATTTTAACATAATACACCATCTCATCCGGTACTTTCTACTTTTGCTTCAGACCAGACTTTTTTCACTCAAAAAAAAGAGAAAATCTCGTCCAGTTTCACAACTTTTTCGTCTATTATTCACGTACCCCGACATTCATTAAAGCAACAGCATTTTTTTTTTTTTTTTTTTTACTGAGAGAAAACACAAGCAGGATCTCTCTCTTTGCTCTGCGTTGTCCAGTTTGTAATTGAGTGTAAGAGCCGAAGGGGGACAAAGTCCGGTGAACGATCACGAGATCGTGTGCTTCAGTATTGGAAAAAATAAAAGAGTCAGGCTGTGGTTCACAGCGCTGGATTGGTTTTCTTGTGCGCTGAGAATGTCAATGTATTTCTACTTGTAACAAATTTTACACGCATGATTTTCTTGACTGCGCGGATTTTGAGTGCGATGCCGCACAGGCACGATCGCGCCTGTCAAATCACAGTGACTGCATTACAACCCATGATCTGGGTTTTTATTAAATTAAACGTGAACAGAAAATAACCACAATAACATTTTAAATGAGGCAACACCAGCAAATCTTTTTTGTATGTGTCAAACAGGGAAAAAGGCGGTGGTATTGGTTATTTTTTAAGTCATTATTTCAATTTAAAAAAATTATACTGTGTGATGTTAGCTATGACCCCCGAAAAGTGAAAAAACAGCGAAGTAGAGAATGTAAGTTTATGTGAATACCAGAACGTTTCAAATATGTAAACTGTATTTGTAGTTTGTATATTTGAGACAAAAAGAGTTATTTAGTCAAATTTTTATATACAGTACAGCCTCGGTTCTCAACCACAATCCGTTGTAGAAGTGATTTGATCGATATTTCCCATAAAAATGAATGGGCGGGGAGTAATGGGCTCCAAGCCTAAAAAATTGGGATTTTTTTTAAAAGCTTTTCCTTATAATAAACTTCATAGTAGTAATACATGTATAGTTTAATTTATATCATAAAATAATTCAAGGAATATATTTATTTTTTGCTTAAAATGTACGCTTTACTAGTAGAGTAGGCAACGCTGAGAGTGCATTGCTGTATCTGCAGCGACTCGGCCTCCAGCCTTGTAAACTTATTTTATTTATTTTTTTATTAAGAATGCAGAATAACTTTAAACAAGCAATAATGAGTGGAAAAATAAGTTTTTTGGTTTTGTTTTTTTTGGAAACAAAACAAAAATGAAGAAATGCTAATGGAACAGAGCATTATTAAAGTTCACAAGAAAAAAGCAATGCAAAACTATCAACTGACTCGTGCCCTTTTCACAAAGAATGAATCTAGTGTCACTTGTTTCAACTGTCTTTTAAGCACTTTTCTGAAGCAGCTCATCAAAACAAAATTTTATAGTGGTCTGTTACATTCGGCTTTATTGGGGTGATAAAGTTCTACGAAATTATGGATTTCGTTCCATTTGGAACAGATAGCTTTTATATGATCACTTGGGTCATCCTTCTTGCCTTCAACCTCATCAGACGACATCTCCTCTAACATCTTCTGTTCCTCCTGAAGGTGCAGGATTTCTCCGGTAGTGAGCTTCCACTTGCCTTTTTTGAAGGCATGATGGGGGTTAGTAGTCCTCAATCGGAAGGAAAAAACGTCTCTACCAGGGCATGTCTTTGTACAGAGGCTGCATTATTCAGAATAACAAAGCGTGTTGTGGGGGGGTCAGCTGGTCGCGTGCGCGTGTTAGTTTTTTTTTTTTTTCTTTTTTTCGGGGGTTCGTTGAAATTTACAGCAACAAAGCGTGTCATGGGTGGGTCAGGTGGTTGGGCCGCGTGCGTTATGTTATTTCCTGGTTTTGTTTGGGGCGTTTGAGTACCGATTTTCGTTCGAAAACAGAAGCAAAAAAATCTCAAAATTTTCATTTGAAAACCGATTTGTTCGAAAACAGAGGCTGTACTGTACAGCATTATACATTTATAATATAAATTATATTATGTTATATTGTTGTATATTGCTGGAGGCGCTGCTTGTGCATGTGTGTACCAGAATGTTTAAAATGTGTTAACAGTAAAGTTATACTTTGCATACTTGGGGTTACAACAGTACAAGTGTCTAGTTAAACAATAACATTTTTTTTTTTATTGTACGACAGAAAGTGACAAAGGAAATGCGTGATGTCTTTTTCTGTAAAGCGCAGAATGTTCCTAATGCACCGTTGTCGTATCCATCTCACACGTCACCTCCGTCCCACCAATGTGCCTTTCTTCGTTGCATCACATTGTTTGTGTAATTAAAAGCAAAAAATGAGAGGAAAATGAGATGCCTACGTCTAATTAATCAAACATTGCTGATGGTTTAACTGGGGTTTTTATCTTTGAGGAAAAACATTTTTGTTTTTACTTCTGCTTCAAAATTCCCCTGTACCAGGACATATAGTGAAGAAAATAAGTATTTGAACACCCTGCTAAATTGCAAGTTCTCCCACCTAGAAATCATGGAGGGGTCTGAAATTTTCAGTGTAGGTGCATGTCCACTGTGAGAGAGAGAGATATAATCTAAAAAGAAAAATCCAGAAATCACAGTGTGTGTTTTATTTATTTATTTTTTTAATGATTTATTTCTGTGATACATCTGCAAATAAGTATTTGAACACCTGAGAAAACCAATGTCAATATTTGGTACAGTAATGCAATGCCAGAAGTCAAACGTTTCCTTTAGTTCTTCACCAGGTTTGCATACACTGCAAGAGGGATTTTGTCTCACTCCACACAGATCTTCTCTAGATCAGACAGCTTTCTGGGCTGTCGCTGAGAAACAGAGTTTCAGCTCCCTCCAAAGATTTTATTTTGGGTTTAGGTCCAGAGAGTGGCTAGGCCATGCCAGAACCTTGATATGCTTCTTACGGAGCCATTCCTTGCTTTTCCTAGCTGTGTGCTTCTGGTCATTGTCATGTTGAAAGACCCATCCACGACCCATCTTCAATGCTCTGACTGGAGGAAAGAGGTTCTTCCCCAAAATCGCAATATACATGGCCACAGTCATCCTCTTAATACAGTGCATTCGTCCTGTCCCATGTGCAGAAAAACACCCACAAAGCATGATGCTACCACCCCCATGCTTCACAGTAGGGTATAGTGTTCTTGGGATGGAACTCATCATTTGTCTTCCTCCAAACACGGTTAGTGGAATTATGACCAAAAAGTTCAATTTTGGTCTCATCTGACCAAAAAACGTTCTCACATGACTCCTCTGTATCATCCAAATGGTCATTGGCAAACTTAAGAAGGGCCTTGACATGTGCTGGTTTAAGCAGGGGAACCTTCCGTGCCATGCATGATTTCAAACCATGACGTCTTGGTGTATTACCAACAGTCCCCTTGAAAATGGTGGTCTCAGGTCATTGACCAAGTCCTGTTGTGTAGTTCTGGGCTGATTCCTCACCTTTCTAAGGATCATTGAGACCTCACGAGGTGATATCTTGCATGGGGCTCCACTCCGAGTGAGATTGACTGTCATGTTTAGCTTCTTACTTTTTCTAATGATTGCTCCAACAGTGGACCTTTTTTTTCACCAAGATGCTTGGCAATTTCTCTGTAGCCCTTTCCAGTCGTGTGGAGTTGTACAATTTTTTTTCTGGTGTCTTTGGACAGCTCTTTGGTCATGGCCATGTTACAAGTTTGAGTCTGACTGATTGCATGGTATGGACAGGTATCTTTATGCAGCTAACGACCTCACACAGGTGCATCTGATTCAGGATAATACATGGAGTGGAGGTGGACCTTTAGAGGCGGACTAACAGGTCTTTGAGGGTCAGAATTCTAGCTGATAGGTCTTCAAATACTTTTCTTCACTGTAACCCCGTCAACACAATTGCTGAATGCAACAGCTTGTATGATTGTCGCATGCTTCTGAGGGCGTAGCCCTTTTGAATTTTTTTCAAACCAACCTTTGCTTGCCAAAAAGCCTCGTCCTCAAGGGGTAAATCCCTCATTGGTTAATCAGAACTTTCTTCAATGTCTTCATCATTGCACATTTTCCCTCCTTATTACAAGTTATTGAAGCGGTTTTACGAATGTACATCACATCCTTCCTTCTGTAGCGCACCCCTGATTCATTCAGGTCATAATGGTGCCACAAAAGCGTAACTCTTTGATCATACCCAAAAGTTTGTTTTTCGCCGATCGTCATCTTCCTCTTCCGCTTGGGTGCTTCAGAAGAATTTTTCACATCAGCACAGCGGTTTGGCGGCGCTATGAACTAGAGACATTATCATGCACACAGTCAACGCCATAGAAAATGACAGATGGGAAGGGAAAGGGTGAAATGGGAGTTTCTTCGATGATGCGCATCCATTCAGCTCATGAGATAAATCCACACATGCTCTCATTGGTTGTCGTGCCGGGCACCAATCACTCGGCTCGTATCAATGTGTCTTCCTGTGATTACAGTACTGTATGCCGATCTGGCTTTTTTTGGGGGAGGGGGCGGAAAAGAAAACACTGCACTGAAGCCTGCAATGGGTGAAGAGAGAGAGGGATTGCTGTATCAGTTTATGGAGAATTTTTCAGAACTACTGTCGGTAATTTGTACTTGGTAGAACTTTTTTTGTCATTGCGTGGAGTCCATTTTTGTGTATTTTTTTGTTTTCTACTTAAAAATTCTTCCAAAATTTCAGACCACCTATATCTCTAAGAAAATGTACCAAAATGAGAGTACTGCCACAAAGTTTATGGAGACTGTGGCTCTGTCACAGACTGTGAATGGTGAGACAATTTATGAACTTTTGGACAATTTCACCTCAAAAATTTCGAATGACATGAATGCTGTCACGCCTATTAAAACGAAGACCATCCTTTGGTGACCAAGAACATCGTGGGGGGCACAATGATGGTCAAGAGCTCTAAATCAAAGTGTAAGAAAGCAGAACGTTAGTGGAGGAAAAAATAACCTCCAAATTGACTGACCTCTACAGACAGTGTCTTTTGTAATTTAGTCACAGCTAGACAGCAACACTTTTCTGAAATCATCAGTAAGAACCACAATACTTGCACTCTTTGCTGTGGTCGACAATCTCACAACAACGCCCCAAATCAGATAGTTCCAGTACTCCTCACAGCCAATAAATCCAATGAGTTTGCGTATTTTAGTGAAAAATGCAATCCATCTGTTCAAATCTCAGCACGAATCAGGAAAATTATTCTACATTTGTAGCCACCCAGGTAAAATTCTATCTTATCAGAATTCGATAAAGTTGACCAGTAAACTGTCCAGCATCCGAATCTGAGACCATCAACGAGCTGTCTCGACTCAATGCCATCTGACTTTTCCAAAACTATAGAGAAGTCAGTGCTCGCTGATTTGCAGCAAATCAATTGCTCACTTGAGTCTGATGAGTTTCCTAAAGCTCTTAAAGGTCAAGTGTCGTCAAACGGATGATTTTTGGTATATTATTAATGAAAAACCCACAGCCAATATTGTCCCATGTGTTTTTTCACCACAAAACATGATTTTGACGTGTACAGCTTTTTGTAACTCCCGCCATGAAAATCCTCTCAGGGATTTGTTGTCGAGAAGAAGCAGGAACTGACGTAAAGGATAGCGGCGCCCCCTCGTGGACTCGTTTGTTTCCATTATTTTTACCTCCAGGAAGGTAGCTCGTTGTTCCTTGGTGTTAGCCAAAATGCCGGCTCATTGCATTGCTGGACATTGCTTGAACACTCGGATGATTGGAATTACGCTACATAAGTTTGAAAGAGACTCTGTTCGTTGTGAAAAATGGATTGCACGGGTGCAGAGGACGAACAAGAGCTTCGTGGGTTCCAAATAACAGGGAGGTGTATATACAGCTATTAAAAAAAAAAAATAATAATAGTTTGGGGCGGACCACGTAATCTGTCTCTCTCATAACGTAACAAAAGATGTGTATGAAATGTGTCGATGTGCATGTCTCCCAGCTAACAATGTCTCACTCAGCCTTGTCTCGATAGTGTTCATCGCGTACTGTGGCGACTTTGAACATACACCTCAAAGCAGCATAGCTCGCCTCCAGCTCCTCATATGCCACCACGAGCGTGGCGACTTTGAACATACCCCTCAAAGCAGCATAGCTCTCCTCCAGCTCATCCTTATATGCCACCATGAGCGCCGAAACTCAGCTACACCGCGCATGCGCGCATAAAGCGCTCCAGCTCGACTGTGAACAACCCCGTAAAGCAGCACCGCTCAGTCCCTCAAGGGTCAGTTTTTGGACCCCTCCTGTTCAGGCTGTATATGCTACCCTTTGGTCAAACTCTTAGAAAACTTTAATTTTGATTATCATAGTTATGCAAATGACAGTGTCTCCAGATGACTATTTCAATAATGGTGTTGTGCCACTGTCTATAAAGCGGATAAATAACTGGATGAGCCATAATCTTCAACTAAACCTCAGCAAAACTGAGGCAATTGTTTTTTGCAAAAAAGAAAAGAGAATTGCTGTTAGTAAATACCTAGATAGACTATCTTTAATAACCAAAGACCAAGTCTGAAACCTTGTTGTTCTGATGGATTCCGACCTGACTTTCAACAGTCATACCAAGTCAATTACAAAAAATACCTTTTACCATCTGAAAAACATCTAGAGGCTTGTATGATTTAAGCAGACCAGGAAAAGCTCATCCATGCTATTATCTCAAGTAGACTTGACTACTGTAATGGTGTTCTGACTGGACTCCCCAAAAAGAGCATAAAACAGCTGTAGCTCGGGTTATGATCAGAACAAAGAGGTCAGAGCATATGTTATGTGTAAATTTAGACTAAAATCCCCTCAAACCAGCAAAATGTGACAAGGCAAGTGTATTGAGTTTGACAATTTAACACATACAATACAACACAGACACAATAAAATAACACAAAATAGAAGCTCAAAGACAGAGTAGTCGAGCCAAACTGCTGAACGAATGTTCCCAAACAGGTAAATATTCCTTCCAGGGAATATTCCAAGTGAGCGAATGTTCCAAATTGTCCAAAGACGAAAGGCAGAAGTCTCTCGTGTACTTTATCCCAAGCAATGGTGTGGAGAAGCTCGTCGACTGTCTTTCTTGCCCTGTACACACTAGCAACTGCTCATCGTGTGTTTCTATTCTCTCTCTCTGTCTCTCTCTCTGTCTCTGTGTGTGTGTGTGTGTGTGTGTGTGTGTGTGTGTGTGTGTGTGTGTGTGTGTGAAGGAGAGGCTCGTAGAGACTTGAAAGTTATAATCCATAGGACCTATATTTTATTTATATATCACACAAACATACCTACATTTTTCATAAAAAATATTAGAAAGATTCTCAACAGAAAAGAAATAAATTAGCGCCAAAGTGCACATTTTCTTTGGAATCCGAATGCCCCCAGTGGCTGTTTCAAACCGAGGCTCTGTTGATGCTTGAGGAGAGATAGAGAGCTGTGATAAAGTTTTTTTATGGAATGCTCTGTGGAAGAGATAGGAACTGAAGAGGGGGAAATTTGTAATTCTTCCCATGTTCGAAAAACATCCCATGCAGGTGTAATTCAACCATATTTTTGTAAACCCGGGTTGATGAATACAACACATGGACATTATTCAGCGATACCTGACAAGGTCGCCCTGGAACTTCGCACCCAAAACACAAACTGGTAGGTGCCTTGAGAAATCTACCGTACACCTTGTTGACGGAATAATCTAATTCAAAGACTTTTAAACGTCTGATGCTGCTTGCACACAACAGTGAGTCATTTGTTGTTGTACTAGCGACTGAGTCGGCATAAAACAAAAAATCGAAACCTTTGGTATGGCTCTGCGTTTAAAGATCACATCTATAACATAGTACATTTCTTGATTGTTGTTAAAGTAACTTTGCATACATTAGTATGTCATGTTTTCACTTTTTAGTCAGAAGGTAATGATTGAATAAATGACAGGGCTTTACGCCACAGCGGCATTATTTCAGCCTTATCTTGGCGAGCAAAAGATAGTAAAGAAATACAACTTTGTGCTTAAAACAAACCAAATAACATAATTTTAACTGATTACTTTTTTTTTTTTTTAACCCAGGTGTAAATGTGGAATTTGCCAGCCAATGCCTTCCCAGAGAGAATGCCGCTGCTGTAAGGAAATTACAGAAACCTCCCAGCAGTTGGATGAAATCGCCTTGGCTTGCATTGTTAACCACGAAGGCTTTTACCCAGTCTGCCTAAACCATTTGTATTGGAGACAGCCTTGGAATGGTGTTTGGGGCCTCTTGGCAGGAGCAACAGGGTTGTTATACCATCTTGTGCTGTGCAGGGAATCAGAGCAGAATTTCCAGCCGCAGAACTTGAAGATGATGCCATGTTCACAGTATTTATGCCCAGCTGATGAACATTACCCTTTTGTTTGAATGAAGGTAAAAGCGTGGGTGTTGATCTTGGACTAATAATTGAGTTGGTATTCACTACTATCAATCTACGCAACACCCCCAGCAGCATTGTTCAGCATTTAGCTATTATGCTGCACACAAATAGAATAAGTTGCCAACAGAAATGACATCAGCCTTAAGTGTGTGTTTTTAAATCCAGGTTGAAAACTTTTTTTGTGATGCTTTTTAGAGTATTTCCACATTTAATATTTCTTGCACTGTCCGTTGTTTTTGATTGTACTTTTACCTTTTTGTCCGGAAATACAGTACTTTATACAACGATCGTGTTCAAGTCAGAATTTTGATGTGACAAAACTAACTTGTTCCATTAGGAAAAATTGCTTTCCCAAACTACATTCTGATAGGTCATCATTAATAATAATGTTCATAGTATTTATACATGGGCAAATGGGGAGAATCCAAGTTAAGGAGCAATACAGTCCTGAATAAGTCTACAGTGAGCCATGACGTGGTACAGCACAATGTGGAGACATTGGCAATGAGGAACACTGACTGGGGGGAAAAAAAAAGTAAAAATAATGAAAGAAAACTGGCACACTGTTCAGAGAAGCGCTACATTCTAATACAAAAAAAAATTAACACCTTTGAAGACAAATACTGTAACAGAGTTTATAAGAAAATGAAACACTCCAGGAAGTCAGATATTTGTCACGACTGTATAATGCCTTTACATAATGGGTGTTTTGAAGAGATCAAGCTTTGTTTTGATAATGGGCAGCATAAGCTGGGTTTAGACTCGTGAAACAGTAAAATGTTTTTACCGTTTAGGTACAGGAGGAGGATACTTGCTGCAGAGGTCACTCAGAGAGAGAGAAAGACATCTTCTGGCAGGTACAGATTCTTGAAAAATATTTCTCTCCTGATTTTTTTTTTTTTTTTTTTTAATCTATCACACAAAGTTTTCAAATTAAACCAATTTTTATATCACTGGGAGTGAACCCAAGAAAATAAAAAAATTTAGTTTTCAGATGGAAATTCAATAAATTAAGGCACAAAAAAAATGGAAACCTTTCGGACTATCTGAAAAAATAATTACCACCCCCTTGTTAAATTACAAATCACACCCAAACTGCCAAATGTGGCTGATGACATTGCATGGAATATGGCTACCACTTAGATGTTGAATGAGACTTCCGCAACGTTGCGCATGGATGACACGGTCTCCGCTCATATTTTATATAGACATTGAAGTGAACAATATGTATTTTTCATTACAATATGTATTTTACAATGTTTGTAAGGATGTCAGTAGGGCTTTAAAGCATGACATTCAAAGAAGGAAGACAAGAGGAACTCTGACTCAAAAGGAGAACCTAGGTGATGTGGACAGTCACAATCTCCTTCCCGTTCTGCCCACGTCCCTACAAACTCTTCTATTTCCTTAAGGCGGTCTGCAATGTCATAAGCAAATCAAACGTGAAATACAAAGCAAACGTGAGTCTTGTCACGTCTTCTCCTGATGAATGTAGAGTGCACAATGTTCCTAGGTGTGGAATACAGAATGGTCCAGCACCTTTTTTGCGTCTTCTGCGTCTCACGCTACTTCACATGTAATTTTTTTTGCATCATATTGTTCAAGCATAGGAAAAGCAAATATGAGAACTTTCTGTACAATTAATCAAACATTTTGTGTGTGATGGGTATGCTTAAAAAAAAAAAAATCAGGAAAGGGGTGTACTGTCTGTCGCCACTCGATTTTTATTTCTATTTGTCTATTTATTTATTTATTTTACTTCTTAAATTCTGGACATTACATCAATCTGATTCGTATTGGCCAATAATTAGCATTTTGTGCTGATAGGCTTTGTAATAATACGGCCATTGATCGCCTCCGCAAAAGACATTCACTCAGCGTCGTCATCCTGTATGGTTCATTTGAGTCCACAAGCGAGATTATTGTAAGGGCTTTCGTGTGTCTCTTGATGTTTACATATCTGACCTTCCCAAAAAAAAGTTGGTTGTGTGAGACAGACAAAAAATAATGCCTGGCTCCAACTACAAGACATTCGTTTTTTTCACCATTGCACTACGTCAGACTACTGCAATAAAATCCTGTATTCACATACCACCGCATCAAATCTATTATGATCACTGGGCTTTATCTTAACTCAAATGTGACCGGATACACTCGTTACCTTGGCAATGATAACTCAATGGTATACGTCATGCATTTCTAAAAACAAAATGGTGGAGGGAAAGATGTTGGTGGTAACCGGTGCTCGGGAGAGGAATTTATTGCGTAACCTTGCAAGATAGTGCCAGCACTAACTGTTCTCAACGAACATCCAGGAGTTCTGTAGCATCAAGCTCCAAAGTTTTGACGTGTGAAGTAATTGCAATAAGTTAATTTGATTACAGTACATTAGCACCCATTTTTTTCCATCATGTCGTGTTTGTTTGATTTAACTTATTAGAATACATATTCAGAAAAGATCAGTGTTTTCCAGCCTTTGTGTAACCAAGCCACATATTTTACATTTGAAAAATCTCACACTGCACCAACAAAATGTCACAAAGTGGATACATTGAATGTACTCCAAGCCATCTAATAGAAGACCATTCATTAGTTGTCACTGTTTCACTGGCATAAATGGATGAACAACGATAATTTCTTGTAAATGTGTTTTCTAGAGCAATTAACAGATGTATCTACAATAAATGAGCAAATTATTTAAATAGACAAATTGCTCATTCTCCTAATCTGATCGGTTATCATTTTTTATACTGTCGGCCCCAAAATCTTGAAGTATGATGAATGATTTCTGATCCATTTTTGTCATATGAATTTGCGATGAGATTTGGAATTCTATCAACATATAATTCAAACTTTTTTGTTAGAATATGTATTTTACCATGTTCATACATCACTACTTAATTTCTCCCAACGGTTCTGCAGCTGTGACTCGAGAGAGGGTGAAAACGTAGAAATGGATGAGACTGTGTTGCTACGACGACAGAAACAGATCAACTATGGCAAGAACACATTGGCCTATGATCGATATATCAAAGAGGTTCCCAAGTAAGTAGGTCAATTTTAAAGACTCATAACTTTAAGTAACACAGAAACTGCAGCTGCAACCTGGTCTATATATTTTCTTTGTTACCAGGCACTTGCGACAGCCAGGTGTTCATCCAAAGACTCCCAATAAATTTAGGAAATATAGTCGGCGTTCCTGGGACCAGCAGATCAGACTGTGGAAAGTAAAACTGCATGCCTGGGACCCCCCAGCAGAAGAGGAAGGAGAAGCCAATGCCAATAACATGTAGGTATATGTTTCTGCTTTAGTTTCCAACCCCAAACTATTCGTATTCTTTATGTGTTGTACATTACTCTTTCAGTGAGGAGCTTCTACCTGAGGACATTATGGACATTGAGCTAGACTTTCCTGTATTATCAGATTCTGGGAATGGTACCTGCTCTTTAACCACGCTCAACCTGTCAGTGGAGGTGAGATTCCAGTAACGTGTTAAAAATATGGGGGCTTTCGTTTCTTTGCCAAAGATGCGCTGTTGGGTAAAAATTCAGGAAGAAACGTCAATTTTTGTAGAGGTGTTTTATCCTGTCAATCCTTTTTCTTTTTGAGGCATGAATACCTTAAGGATACACAACTTTGGATTTCTTAGTGTATGGAAATTCCTAATGCACTTTTTTGCTAATATTATACAATTTTTTTTTTTTTAATGCAGAATTCAAATCTGAAATTCGTTATGAAGAAAACATTTTTATTTTTAGATTACCGGCAAAAAATGATCGCACATTGCTGGATTCGCCAGAAAAAGACAACATTGGCGAGCATTGGAATACATTGTAAGAACGCAGATTAATTTTCCGATATTGAACACTATTCTGGAGTGTCCCACGAAGACGATGAAGAATATGAGCTTTATAAAGGCATTAAAGGTTATCAATTTGAGCCAGTTATATAGCGTACACATTCGAATGAAGACAAAATAGGTACGAGACCACCCAGCTGTTCATTGTAAAGCGCGATGGATATGCCTGTGCTTGTATGAGAAACTATCTGCAATACGAGGCGTTTACCTGTAGTAGCGTTTTTCAGACACCGGGAAACTAGGTCAAACTTCACAGACTTTATTTAAAAAACACTTAATTTTTTTTAGGTAAAAACATTGAAAGGTTATTCATTTTATGGTAGTTGAACATATATTTTCGTCTAGATAAGATAATTTGCGTTAGAAATTAGACATTACATACACTAAGTACTTTTCAAGGCGTCAACAATAATGGAGTTGAAACATGTGAAAAGTGTTAAGTGTTTTAGTAGTTGATGAAAATACTTAAAGGGAAAGGCAAGTTTGAATAAGACATAAGTCCCCATAAATAAAGTAAAACTGATAATGCCAGAAACAGCTATTTTACGTGCATCCAACAACACTGCCGCTCTGCTTAGCTTTTTGGCTTTGACATGAGAGGATTCCTGTATAGGGCTCGCTGAAAGGGGTGTCCCACTAATACACCATAATGCTGGTCTTGAGCTGAATGTCCTTAGAGTACACACAGGCAGGCAAGTGTGTGTGTGTGTGTGTGTGTGTGTGTGTGTGGTGTGTGTGTGTGTGTGTGTGGTGTGTGTGTGTGTGTGTGGTGTGTGTGTGTGTGTGTGTGTGTGTGTGTGTGTGTGTGTGTGTGTGTGTGTGTGTGTGTGTGTATATATAAACAGTTCCTTTTTTAAAAAGGAACTGTTTTCGCAAAGTGTATGCAGACATCATTTACTTCAGGAAACGTTTTGTCTGTTTTCCGACATACTGACCAAACCAGGCACGGAAGCATAATTAAATTTTGTGCATTGTTAAATTTCAAGTAATGTCCTGTTTTTCAATACCGAGATGGAAGGTTTTTGTGAATTATTGGAAAGAAAAAAATGTGACAAATCATTCATTTTCCGAACCGCTTTTCCTCATTCAGCTCACTGGTGTGCTGGAGCCTACCATAGCTGACTCTGGGCAAGAGGCGGGGTACACTTTCTACTGGTTGCCCAGCCAAACACAGGGAACATATAAGCAACCGTTAACTTACAGGTCATTTGCAGTCTTCAATTAACCAACCATGCAAGTTTCTGGATTGTGAGAGGAAATCAGTGTAGAAGAACAAAACCCATACAGGCGAGGACAAATTTGAACTTGGCTCCTCAGAACTGTGAGGAAGACGTGTTAACTAGTGATCCAGCATGCTGCCATAGAATAATTTAGTTCACAATGTAGGGCACTAATAGCAGATCAGACTGAAATATGCACACAAACATGAGCCCATACACGAACTAGTGATATAATTTCAAGTGTTACAGTTTGGACAGAAGAGGAAAAAATGTCTGAAAGTTTCAATTTTCTTGTGTTCTGAGTCTGTTTTTGTGCTATGATTTACATTTTGGGGGAATAATAACTGCTCATTTACTATATTTTGATGATGAGTAGATAGCCATGGATACCTGTATAAGAAGCATTTCTTATTGAATGTGTTATGTTTCAGGATGATGACTGTGCAGGAACTCCAGTCAAAATGCAGAAGACTTGAACCCACAGCAGACCTTGACATGGCATAGCTAATTGTTCACACTGTTGTTGAATATTCGTACATATCTCAAATATTTTACTTTTACTCCCTGCAAGAGTAAGATTTTTTTTTCACCCCCCTGAAAGCATCTGTTCCAGGTATACTATACTATTAGGTATAGCTGTGTTTTAAGAAGGACATTACTAGAACAAAGTTTAATAAAAATGAATCAGGGATTGATTCTTTACAGTATTGTCCATTTAATTGGTTTATATGTTGGTGTTCAAAGAAGAACTTGAAATGAATACAGTTGTAAAATGTGGAGGCAGTTCAAAAGTATTTTCATTTTAGCGGTCCATTATTGTAAAATTTAACGGTGTACAATTTTAGAAGTCAAAAGGGCAGTAGGCTGGTTTTTATATGGAAATGTGACGTTTGTTTCGATGTAAAGACTTTGAAATAATAAAAAAAACTTGTATGCTGTACCACCTTTAATGCAGGAGTTTGCTTTAATTACATCTGAGCACCACCCCATTAAAGTTGTATTTTTCCAGTTTGTAGTAAATTACCCAGTATAATTAATTGTAGATTTGTTTTACAGGGCCAAGACCAACTATTAGTAGTAAAGGAGTACGATAACTTTTGCAAAGATACTCATTTGCAGTAGAAGAGAAAATACTAAAGTTAAAAGAATAATGAAAACTCCAATAATTTAAATGTTTTGACCATGTTTATGAAATGATTTACAATACACTGTATATATGTTTTTTAATCTTCAACAGGAGAGGAGTTTTTTTTTTTTTTTTTTTTTTTTTTTAAATTGTAACTAGTGGGGGTCACGGTTGCGCAGCTGTGGAGCGTTGGCCTCACAGTTCTGAGGGCTGGGGTTCAAATCCTGACCCCGTGGAGTTTGCATGTTCTCCGCATGGCTGTGTGGGTTTTCTCCGGGCACTCCGGTGTCCTCACACATCCTAAAAACATGCACTAATTGGAGACTTAATTGTCCCTACGTGTGATTGAGTACGGCTGCTGTCTGTCTTCATGTGCCCTGTGATTGACTGGCAGCCGGTTCAGGGTGTACCCCGAGTCCTAACCAATGATAGTTGGGATGGGGTCTGGCACTCATGTGACCCTTGTGAGGATAAGCAGCTCAGAAAATGGGTGGCGGAATTGTTAATCTTTTTCTTTGTTCTATATCCAAACAAGCAGTGTTGGGAATTCCTATGAGGATCAAAAGCATTTCTTCTGAAGTTAATGGAAAATGTAAATACACTAAATTGCTGCCTGTAGTTTACCCAGTTTTAAATTCTATGTATCGGTTGTCTGTAAATCAATAAATTTTTAAAAATACAGCTTATTGGCACTGATAATGGGCGTGACCAGTAATTGATAACTAGTTATTTGTGATTAACATGTTAACCTTTCACAAACTCCAAAGGCATGAAAAAGATGATTTAAAAAAAAAAAAAAATGTAGGGGGGGGTGGGGCTTCTAGGGGGATACCTGGCCCCCTGCAGAGATTTGTTTTTTTAATTTAACAAATGAAGCAATGGGCGGCACGGTGTATCAGCTGGTAAAGCGTTTGCCTCGCAGTTCTGAGGTCCCGGGTCCAATCCCGGACCCGCCTGTGTGGAGTTTGCATGTTCTCCCTGTGCCTGCGTGGGTCTCCTCCAGGCACTCTGGTTTCCTCCCACATTCCAAAAACATGCAAAATTAATTGGACACTCTAAATTTCCCCAAGGTGTGATTGTGAGTGCGTCTGTTTGTGCCCTGCGATTGGCTGGCAACCAGTTCAGGTTGAACCCCACCCCCTGCCTGTTGACGGCTGGGATAGGCTCCAGCACTCCCCGCGACCCTTGTGAGAATAAGCAGTGAAGAAAATGGGTGGATGGGTGAAGCAATCTGGGAGACTGGAAAGTACAATACATCAAAATAAACAGTTCGTTCACGCAGAAAAAAAATAACACTGCTCAAGTACATGTTGATATACAAATTTAAGATTAAAATTAATTTTGCCTCATTTCTTTGACTTTTTTGTTCTGGCCTTTGATTTGTGCCAGGCGTATCGCCACCTGCACCTGATGCCTGCATCAAGTGGAATCCACATGAATAGCAATCTGTTTAAGCAAGGTTAAGCACTGGTTCTTCTTTTAGGGCGCCTCGGCCACTGAATGTGTTGATCTCGTCAATGTGCTTGAATAGGCCTAGTTGTTTTGCCTCTGTTCTGCTCAGGAGATTTTCACCATTAGTTTTAGCTACAACCACACGGAAGCAGCAATTTCGCAGTTACCCACTGATGTTGACTTTTAGTGTAGCTAAAAACTGCCCCCTTGTGGCCACTATGCCACCTGGACTCTGAAGGGCTTTCTTCACTTCGTTGAGTTGAGGCTTGCTCCGTCGTGAGTCGTATGTGACTTCAGACATGATTGAGATGTCTGTACCGGAATCTATTTTAAATGAGACTGGCGCATCTACAACTGTTAGATTGGTGTGCCATGGTGGCTCATCTGCATTTGGTGCCTCTTTTTGTTTAAGCTGTACTGAGGCTAGAAGCAGTGTCACTCTCATCAGCCTAGGTTATCTCTTGTCCAGCTTTTGAATAGCACACTGCTGCAAAGTTTCCAATTTTGTTACACTTGATGCATTTTTTTCCTTTTGGACAGCACTGTTATGATTACGCCCGCATCTTGTGCACGCACCCTTTATCATCCTTTTCTTTATCTTGATCATGGTGCCATATTTCTTATGTTCAGTTTTCCTCACTGACTTTACATTGTCCACGTGCTCTGCGCTGTACTCTCTCTGTATTCTGTGACTTGACCAATTCACAATGTCTGGTTGTTTCAATGGTGGTCTTCAATGTTGCCAGCTGGTGTTAGACGACGTCATCCGTTACCACGGGCTACCCCAGGACATCGTTTCGGACAGGGGTCCGCAATTCAGCGCCCGCTTCTGGAAGGAATTCTGCAACCTCATCGGCGCTTCAGCTAGTCTGACATCGGGTCATCACCCGGAGTCTAATGGCCAGACAGAGAGGGTAAATCAGGAGTTGGAGACCGGACTTCGATGCCCACAATTCTCTACCCTCCACCTCAACAGGTATGGCTCCACTCCACGTCGTGCATGGCTATCCTCAGTCTCTGTTTCCTCCACTGGCAACAGACTCTGCGGTCCTGTCGGCCCTGGCCGTGGTACGACACTGCTGCGCATGAGGAGCGCCTACAAGTCCGCAGCGGACCGCAAGAGAAGGGTCGCACTAGAACTCAGGGTGGGACAGCGAGTGTGGCTCTCCACCAAAGATCTGCCGCTGCGAACGGAATCCCGCAAACTTGCTCCCAGGTTCGTTGGCCCGTTCCCAATTACCAGGATCATTAACCCGGTCGCCGTCTCACTGAAACTGCCCAGGTCGATGAGGGTGCACCCTACGTTCCACGTCAGCAGACTTCGCCCGAATCGCCCTTCGCCGCTGGCTCCTCCGGCCAAGCCCCCCCGCATGGTGGACGGTGGGCCGGTGTATACTGTGCACCGGCTGCTGTTTTCCCGCCGCAGGGGAAGGGGGGTCCAGGACCTGGTGGACTGGGAGGGTTATTGAGCGGAGGAGCGCTCCTGGATCCCCTCCCGTTTCGTCGTGGACCGCTCCCTCATCAGGGACTTTCACGCAACCCATCCTGATGCTCCTCGGCCGTCCGGGGCCGGCCGTTGAGGGGGGGGGGGTACTGTCATGCTCCTGGCTTCCTGCCCAGGCTGGGCGTGGCCAGCCAATTAGTCACCGCACACCTGAACCTTGTCCTGGCTGATGCCTCCCAGTAAATATAGGACCCAGGGGACGACTTGTCCTCCGCCAGATCGTCGTCCTTGATGCCTCGTTCCCGCACTCCCGTTTGCTTGACTTCTGCTCTCTGTGTACCGACCCACGCCTGTCCACTGACCACCCTCGTAAGCCTGCCGCACTGTTACTTCTGTTTGTTTGGAGTGTCTGCCTGATCCCTGAACTTGGACCGAATAAAGGTTTCCTCTGTACTGTCTGCTTGTCTCTGGAGTCGTGCATTTGTGTCCACCCTCGAGCCCCGTTCATGAGAAGACATGCTCAATGAAGGGAAAATAAATGTTTTTTGGTCATCGGAAGAAATGCCGGCAGATATGTTGACAAAGTCTGTTGCAAAAACCAAAACTACTGAAGTTCTAAACATGGTTCTTTGAAAAGTGAGCATATGGTTTTTAGTGGCGGTGTTGAATTATGTTCTCATATTTTGTTGTATTTAATGTATTTTATTTTGAAACTAGTTATGTAGTGGGGTATCACGTGATTCACTCACACCAATAAGTTGTAAGGACTCGTTTTTTTTCTGTTGTGTTGCATTATGGGATATATGATGATACTGGAAGTACTGGGACTGTTTAATGTGTGTGTCTATGGCATAAATAAATATATCCATATTGTAGGGATTTGCGAGTTTGGACCCTACGCGTGTTTGCTGATCGAGGAAGGGATGACCAATGATTAGAAAAAGTTCACAGCAAATGGATTTGTTACAAAGGAATGTGCAATAGACACGTCCGGGTCTTATCTAGGTATATGCCGCACACGACACGTGTGTCTTCTGGCAGGATAGCCCAAGAAGAAGACAAGAGCTGCCCGGTAACACAAGGTTTTTATATGTATGGATCCATGGTAAAAGTGGCTGCCCCTCCGCAGTCTTGTCCTGGGCCAGGATGGTAACTTTCCGCTCCTTATCTGGTGTCGTTCGTCTCCGCGGCAATGCCTGGGAGAGGAGGATCCCACCAGCCGGTTTTCTGCGTACAGAGATCAAGGACAGCCACAGGGCTCCACAACACATCCTTGTCTGATTAGCAAATGGACAACACTTTATCAGATGATTATTAGGTCATATTTAAGCAAATAATGAAAGTACAATAAAAATAAAATAGTCTTCATTCCCTCTCTTGATCTATGAAATAGATCACAAAAATAAACACGAAAAACCTGCAACTACCAGATCAGCCAGTTTATACTCATCTGTGACACTACGGTATCGTACAATATTCTAAATGTAGGTGGGGTTGTCAGCAACAAGCCAGGTCAGTTTGGACCTATGTGAACAGTGTAGGCCAAGAGCTTCCTTGAAGTGTTCAGGAGCAAGCACCAGATCATCTAGGGTGACTGGAACAACGGAAATAGACAAAAGTAAAGTTACTAACGCACATCTGCCTGTACTGTTGCGCAGGCGGCGGTCGAAGATACAGTTCCCTCCACACCACCACCACACATCAGCACGGCTGACTGGTTGAAAGAAAGGTGTTTCCTGGGTCTCTACACACTGATCATCAGAGATATCGTCAATTGGGGCTCCATTACCTTTAAGAAAAACACAGGTGAAGTTTTTGTGAGCCACAGCACGATTAAACACAGGTTTGTTCTTTTGGGATGGTATTACCAGGTGGGCAGTATCCCAAATTTTGCATTCATTTTTAGTCGGCACATAATTTTTTCATACGATCTAGAACACAGGTGGAGTTGACAGAAGAGGAAACAACACGTAACAAAGGACTCAGTCACATGCATACAACACAGTCACTCGGGGTTTTATTAGCCGTTTGTTCAGCCATTAGCAACCAATTATTGTTTACTGCGCTAATGCCTGTCAAAACCCTAAAGCACTCATCAACAGACAGAACTTTGTTTATAATACGACTCTCTGTGATAAATATTTTCCGGGTGGGTTGTGCTAACAGCTGGCACTGATGTGGGTGTGGGAATGGGGTATTTTTGAGCAATTTCCTAGTTCAAAATACCAAGAACAACAACAACACTAATAATAAGAATGCCATGGATTCCTGCTCTCCCTCTCTTGGTCCGAAAAGCAATCGGACCATCTGTAGGAATCATGGTTAATAAAACAAAAACAAAAAAATAAAAGTGCAATTAAGAGTCTGTAGCAGGGCGAAGCACAGAATAATGAAACCACTTAGTGTAACAACCATCATCCCTCACTCATTGAATCACATTGCAAAATGCCACAAAATGAATAACTGTATGTTATACTTTCATTTTGCATTGGATTTTTGTTGCGCGCAACGCAGAGTATTTTAGACTGCATCAGCGGTGCACAGTTGCGCATGCGCGCAGTTTAAAAGGACCATTGGCGGACTTTTTTTTTTTTGGGCATGTCGTCCCACGATCGACCAAGACTGCCTCGCGATCGACCTGTCGATCCCGAGCGAGGCATTGAGCACCCAGATTTAAAAGATACATTGACACATACATATGTAATAGGAGGCACAGACCTTCATAGTCTTGTAATGATATATTTTCCACATTCATAATTGCAATAAATAATTATGAAGGTTAAACTGAAACACACTTACCGGTGAAAATTTACCATTTTGTGACTGCCTGCATGGTTTTGACAGCTAAAAGCGCAACATGAATTAACCATATTGATCCCGAAAAAGCGAAACCTAACGCATTCCAATATTATGTTTCATAATGTGCAATTGTTAAGATGTCAAAGGATGTCAACTTTCACACGAAATAGTCCCCAAACCAATGTTTTGCCCCGACCGGAAGTTGAAGCCGAATTACCACGTGAAGTGGTCTATGCATAATTTAGTTTTTATTCCACGTCATTGCTATATGCCTCGCGGGGCAGCAGGCCATTGATGCAGCACGCGCTATTTTTTGTGGCCTTTCTTAAATCACTCCAACCGGTTGGTGGCGCTAATATCCTTTCCGCTCGCCAAACGACATTTATCTCAAGAATAAGACGCTTACACTCAGCTCCAGTCAAGGGGAAAAAAGAGTGACGTTAGTTGTGCTGGCTAAGTTCACTTGGACTTGAAGATAAAAGGTGATTGAGGACCATGCTGCGGGCTTGTGTCAGAGGTGCTAGTTCGGCACTTTGGGTAAGACTGCGACATCGCCTGTTAATGTACGATTACGACCATACACAAATCCCAATACTAGCATTAGCATGTCAGTAAGAGTACAAGTCATTCAGTGACCCACAGCCTGATTTATCAGGGCAACGCAGATGTATGACGTATTATACTTTGAATGTAAAAAAAAAAATAGTTAATCTCAGCACCAACTGTTGTCCAAGTTATATTTGCCTACCATAGAATACACAAACAGCAATTTTGACCCAGTTCTCTCCCTTATGCTTCTTAGAACAACTATGTAAAAAACCCTCGGAACAGTCTGCAGTCCTACAGACACTACACAGCTGGGGAAACCAGGTATCAGTCACACAAACAAATGCAAATTCATCGTGAGGCAAAAAAGCAATTGTTGTCTTTGTCATCCGTCAGTGGGGCTGTCAAAGTGGTCACTGTTGGCTTGATGACAGTCAGTGGTGGCATTGGAGGAACCATACTCTACGCCAAATGGGACCACAAGTTCAGAGAAACCGTGGAGAAAAATGTTCCATATTCAGAACGGCTGTTGGGTTTGGCATTGGGATATGCTCCCCGAGAAGCTGTTCATTCTGTCAAAAAACAGGTCAGCACAATTGCCAAGAAACTCTTGGTAAAGATGTTTTAAAACGCCAGTTTTAATACATTACATCCGTGTCATTTTCCTTTTGTTGCAAAGTTGTTCATAGATGTATTTTAATAAAAGTTAAGGATAATGTTTTTTTTTCTTTTAAAATAGCCCATGAAAACGTATAGTATATTTTTTAGCTGCTGTTTCAAAGTTTGCTGCTGAGTGATCTAGTGGCCAGAGAACTCGCAAGTAATTTGTCACTTTCATACTATATTCCATGTTGGATATTGGATTTAGTTGTGGATGTCATTAGATTGCGTTGTCCTTGTGTTTCCTAGCACATTTACAAATTCCAAAATATTAAATAGCATCTCTTATTGCTGTATAGACTGAGTTTCCCCAACCCCCCTCAATGATGGGAAAAGTCATGAAACCATCTAAAGACAAGCAAGAGAAGAAAGTGGAGTCTGTAGCGAGTCCCTTAGAAGAACCTAAATCACCCTCACTACAGGCTGCACAGAGCCTACAAGGTAAGTCTCTCGTTAATAAGGCCTGGAAAAAAATGTTGTGTTTCCAATTTCACTCCTTGTCCTCGGACCACATCATTACAAACCTATCAGTTCCCAAGTGAAGAGGACAGGCTAAGTGTGGTTACAGGTTTAGCCCAGGGGTGCCCAGACTTTTTTTTTTTTACCCCAAGATCGCATTCAGCCTCTCGCAATTGACGGTTGGAGGGCTTCTTTTTTTTTTTTTTAATAAAATGACCAATAATGAAATAGAATGACCAAGTCACAAAGATCTACCCACTACAAAAATGCAAAACATATTTATTTTAAAGTATGTTGATGATTCTTTATGTGTAAATGTATGTTTGTGTGCCTTGGATAACCACATGAGCCAATTTTACACAACATAATTAACTTTAAACATTTTTTGTAACTGATTTCACATTGATGATCACTAAATACCATACGAATGAAAATGCACACCTGGGCTGTGTCACTCACAGCAGTGGATACGTCCAACTGCAGTGACAAACACAATCTCCGATGCCCTTCCACAGATCAGGCATGGCTTCACAGTGCCGTGTAACTGTCCTCTTTGACGGCGGTAGAGCTTTTTTTGAAGATAATATTTCCGCCTTATTTTTAAAAGATCGGAACAATGAGTCAGCTATGCCTCTTCTACCATCTCTCCGTCTTGGAAGGACTTCTTGTTGTTAATGATGTGACGAACCCGGAACGATGCTGGCGCCTTTCGATGTTGAACTCTGATGTGTGAAAAGTGACTGCTTTTTGGACAATTGGGATTTTAGTTCATTCACTTTTCTCATTCTCAGCTCTCTTTTTGGCGAAATGTCGGTGTAGTATTTGCCATGAATCGTTTGAAAATGCCACTACACATTTCACGACATTGGCAGTTGAGGGAAACGCACTTCGAAAATGACAGTGAAAAAATGTCCGCCTCCTATTCCGTATGAAAGTGGTACGTTTTTTTTCTTCTTTGCTCTAGCATCCATACTCACGTTTGACAAGATTTCTTTACTTTAAGAAAAAAGCAAGGGCTTAAAATAGTGGGGGAACTCGCTGACTAGCGTGTTTTGCTGTACTCAGTGTTGTTGTTTGCACATGCGCAGTGAGCGAAAGGTCTGAAAAATACGGCTGACATCTTTTTTTTTTTAATTAATTTTTTTTGTCAGCACGCCATCGTGATCATCTATGACTGCCTGGTCGATTGCAATCGATGCATTGAGCACCCCTGGTTTGGCCCAATAATGCTGTGGTTAAGTGTACACGGATGTGGCTAGGAATTTTTTTTTATACAGTTGAGCCACCTTGACAGAGGTTTCATTAACCAGTGCCAAAATTTACAAATTAAAAATTTTAAAATAAAGAGTCAAGGTAGGGTTAAGGTTAATATAGCTGTCCTGAATGTGGCATAGAAATAAAAAAATGAAACTGAAAATCGTGAACTTCTGAAATAAGTCACTCAAAAGTGTGCAGCTTTTCAGAGAGAGTTTGACAAAATCTTTTTGATTGACCATCTTAATCAGACTTAATCTCTTTCTTTAATGGATTATTCTGTCCACAGTGAGCTAAACTTTGTTGTACTGATTTGTCCTCGTTTTCGGTTTTCTACTCCCACGCAGAGCATGTGTGAAAGTGTTTCAAATATTTAGAAGTACTTTTTTTCTTTTGCATATCTATCTCACACACAGGTTTCAACTCAATCCAATTTTAATATAAATTAGAGAGAAGGAAATACAATATGCAGTTTTCAAATGACAATTCAATTATTTAAGCCACAAAAAAAATAAACCTTTCTGACCCTTTATGGAAAAATTAATTGCCACCCCATTATTAATTCACATAGTTACTGTGACTCACCACAACTTTGGGAAAGGTGAAATCTATTTCACAAACACCCAAACCTGATTACCACCATACTTGTTGAATTAAGAACTCACTTAAATGGAATGTCAGAGAACGTGATGTACATTATAAGACTCAAGAACTAATGCATCATCCCGTGATCCAAAGAAATTCAAGATAAAATCATGAAAAAAAAAAAAGTGATTGAAATCCATCAGTCCTGGAAAAGGTTACAAAGCCATTTTCAAGGCTTTGGTGCTCCAGTGAACCACTGTCAGAGCCATTTTCCACAAGTGTCGAAATCTAGGAACAATGGCAAACCTTCTCAAGAGTGGACAAACAACAAAAATTTAGGTTTTTATTTTTTAAACAAATATTACAATTTTGATTTAGCAGTCACTTATATGGCCAAGTTTACAACAAAATTGCATGATTCATCAGGCATTGATGAAGGTAGTTAGCGAGCTGCATCAACTGTGTATTGCAGGACACATTGACTGTTAGCATTTCAAACGTACTTACGGTAATATGCTTTGATATATGTCCTAAGTGGCATCGGGTCTTATCTTCCCCAATGTGGCCAGCTCCAGCAGTTTGGAAAGTCCTTGAGCCTGTCTGCTTGCACCAACGGAACAGCAGCTCTCCCGAGTCCACACACTCTGTGACGAATTGAAGCATTTTTGGAAGTGGGGTAAAAACGAAACTGCTAACACTGTGACCAAACACAACATAGAGCAAAATAGAGTGGTCAAATAACTTAAATCAGGATGGTCTTTTGACACTTGCAATTTTGATTTGTCAGCGTGGCGAACTTTGACAATATCTGCTTTGCCACAGCCTGTTTCTGTTGGATAATTCGCAAAGTGGTAAAGGGACAGTGCAAACACTGAGACATGCTTTAGATCGCAGATGATCTGAAAAGCAACAATGAGCCTTCAGTACAATGCTTTTCTTTCAAAGATGTTTTAAATGTAAACATTGATGTGCCTTCTTTTTCCAAGCAATCACAGACATTTCTGAGGGCAAGCTATCATCTGATGCTGTAGTGGAAACAATCAATTTAGATTTTATCTATTTATTTATTTATTTATTTTTTAAAGGTAGTAAAAACTGTACAAGTACTATCCTCTAATGTTCCCTGTAAGTTGTCAATAGACCAGTGATTTCCAACCTTTATGGAACCAAGGCTTATATTTTACTATTGACAAATCTCACTATGCACCAACAAAAATGTGACAAAGTGGATACATCAATTACTGTATGTACGGCCAATCATTTCATAAAAGACCTTTTATTTGTTGTGTATGTCCCTCTGTCTCACTGGCATAAGTAGATGAACAAAGATTACAATATTTTGTTAAAATATTTTTTGAGCAATTAAGTAAAATTTTATAATTTTCCACAGCACACCTGAAGAGCACTCATGGCACACGAATGTGCCCTGGTTGAGAATCACTGGAATCGAGGCTCCATGCTGTGATCGTAGTAGAAGTCTTTTTCAATATTTGGTGGAATGATTGTTTTGGCTCTATGAATACAGACAAATAAATTATTCACCTGTAATTATATAATTGTAGTCTCATGAAGCAGGTTGTGTGTGACAAATCCAGAATTTCACATGCGAGTTTTGAATCCATTACAATATCCTGTAATCTTGGACTGCTTGTGGGGAAATTGTTGTTGGGTTAGATTTCAATGAATAATTTTTTTTCAAGTCACTGAAAGTAGGAGTAACATTCCGCTTTTCACACCTTCATATACAGGGTGTCCTGTTTTTAGATTCCATGTGGAATGAAGTAGTGAGTAGAGGCGTAAGAAAACATTTTTGTGATGCTACTGCCGTATTTACTGTTTTTCCGAATCATTGGTTTCTATTCATGGTCTACTATTAATATCCGTGCATACACTGTGTACAGGATTATTAGGAACATCTAATTTTTGAGGATTATTTTATTTATTTAATCTTTCAATCCTTGACAGGCCACATACTCAGAAGAGTACTTGGATGCGTGGGATGGAACATTGTCCTGTATAAAAATCCGTCTTTTTGAATGATGCAGACTTTTTCCTATGGAATTGCCTGGGGGAAAAAGTGTCTTCCAATAAAAACATGTTGAGGACTTCATTTTGATCCCATCTTCTACTTAGAACGATCCAACCAGCTCATCTTGAATAATCCTAGCCCATACCAATCTCACACCTCCTATTTGTTGTATCTGAGTTGAAGTGGAGCTCTGTTAGCATGAATGATCAAGCCATGAACCAATCTTTCTGGTCTGTTAAAAGTCTCTCTCATTTCATCAGTCCATTTGAAAGCTTTGAAAAACACATCTACAGACACAGATCAAGACAGACGTTCAAATACACACTGTAAAAACAAATGTTTCTTTTTAATTTTTTGGTCTCACTGTATGAAGTCAAATCACACTAAACCTCTCCTATTCTGGTCAGTCAGGATCACCAAAATTATTTTAGGTTAATTCTCACAATAATGAGAGAATTTCTTGAATTTGAGATCTTCTTTGTGATCAAAAGTTTACATGCACATTCTTAGCATTGTAGCATTTTCTTTGAACTGCATGAATGGGGTCAAATGGGTAACCTTCCACAAACTTCTGACAGAGATCTGCTGAAATCCTAGCCCATTTCTTATAATAGAGCTGGTGTAACTGAGTCAGGTTTGTCGTTTGCCTCACTCGCACATGCCTTTATAGATTTGTCCACACATTTTCGATGGGATTCAAAGAAGGGTTTTGTGATGGGCACTCCAAGACATTGACTTGGTTATCCTCAAGCCTCATTTTGGTGCTTTGGGTCTTTGTCCATTTGTAGACCCATTTGCGCCGAAGTGTTCCCTTCCTGGCTGATAACATGAGATGTTGCCTTAATATCTCCATGTAATGTTTGTTTCTTCATGAGGCCCTCGACTTTCTGAAGAACTCCAGTTCCTGCTGTTGCAAAACAGCCCAACAACATGATTCTGCCATCTCTGTAATTCACATTTTGGTGTTCTCAGGTCTACAATCTTCCACTTTTTTTCCTCTTGATGTAACTTGGATCATCATGGCCAAACAGCTCCACTTTAGTTCCATAAGACCACAGAACGTCTACAGAAGTTAAGATCTTTTTCTTGTCTTTTTGCAAACTAATCTTCTTACCAGCTTCATCCAGCATCTTCACAAGGTCTTTAGCTTTTGTTCTGAGATTGATTCGCACATTTCGGATGAAAACATGTTCATTTCTGTGGCGCACAGAGCCCATCTCTTTTCTGAGAGCTGTGATGGCGGGACATTCCAATGATGTTTATTCTTGCTTATAATTGTTTGAACAGATAAACGTAGCGCCCTCAAGCATCTGGAAATTGCACCCAAGGATGAGGCAGACTTTTGGACCTCCATGATTCTTTCTCTGATTTTTCTGGACAATTTCTCTTGATTTTCCCATGATTTCAAACAAGGAAGAAGAGTGTTTGATGTGTGGCCTTAAATTCATCCCTAGGTGTCCTGTCAAATTACTAAGGTTGGTACCAGCCTGATATACTTGCCCCTCCCTTGTTCTTATGGTGCGTTTTGACACTGTGGATCCCTTGCACTCAGAAATAATCTGTGGAACAAATTTTATACATGGAATCAAACATTATGTGGTTTGTGTACATTCAGAAGCGTCAGCTGAAGCGACTCATATAATCTCAGCCATCAGTGAAGTACCATCAGTCCCTGCTCCATGCGACACGGAGGTGAAACCCGTGAAAGGTAGCACCATCAAGCTTTATTTTTCCTCCATTCATATTACATTTTGTCTGAAAACAGTCGAGAAAACCATGCTATTAAGTTTACTATGTTCCATGAATATATTGTACTCTGTAGCCAACATAAGTGTCTGTCTGTTTAGATGAGTGCAAAGAGTGTCATGACCATAAAGTAAGTCCAGAGACACCTGCAATGACCAATGAATTAGAGTCTTTAACGGCAGTAGAACCACTCAAAGAGCGTCCAGTAGAAGAGGTGACAGCTCGACTTGTTCAGCAAGACCTAGACGAAAAGGAAATGTTGACATGTAAGCTAGCAGAAGAATTTCAACAAAATATTCTTCAATAAGAGCTCTCTTATGCTATTTGTGTGATACACTATGTGTCGTATATGTTCTCTTTTTCAGCTGTCTCAGTAAATCTTGATGACTCATTGGTGTGCTCAGCAAAAGCCACACTTCAGGCCATTGGAGCTCAGGAAGTAGCCTTGCAGGCGATCTTGCAGCACACACAAAAACTGAAGGAAGCTATGGAAGTAGAGGTACATTGCATGTTGTGTAAATTACCCTCCTCCTGGTGCAGGTGTTGCTTTTGTGTGTAGGTTAGGGTTCAATGTATAGGATGAGCTTTATTGGTGTCGCAAAAAATGTAGGTACAGTGAAGAAAATAAGTATTTGAACACCATGCTATATTGAAAGTTCCCCCACTTGGAAATCATGGAGGGGTCTGAAATTTTCATCGTAGGTTTGTCCACTGTGAGAGAGCTAATCTAAAAAGAAAAATCCAGAAATTACAATGTATGGCTTTTTTTTAATGATTTATTTGTGTGATACAGCTTCAAATAAGTATTTGGACACCTGAGGAAAAACAGTGTTAATATTTGGTACAGTAATCTTTGTTTTGAATTATAGAGGTCAAACGTTTCCTGAAGTTGTTCACCAGGTTTGCACACACAGCAGGAGGGATTTTGGCCCACTCCTCCACACAGATCTTCTCTAGATCAGACAGGTTTCTGGGCTGTCGCTGAGAAACACGGAGTTTCAGCTCCAAAGATTTTCTATTAGGTTTAGGTCTGGAGACTGTCTAGGCCATGCCAGAACATTGATATGCTTCTGACGGAGCCACTCCTTGGTTTTCCTGGCTGTGTGCTTCGGGTTATTGACATGTTTAAAGACCCAGGCACTACCCATCTCCAATGCTCTGACTGACGGAAAGAGGTCGTTCCCAAAAATCTCACAATACATCCTTTCCTTGATACAGTGCAGTCGTCCTGTCCTATGTGCAGAAAAACACCACCAAAGCATCATGCTACCACCCCCATGCTTCACAGTAGGGACGAAGTTCTTCAGTCACTGTGATTTGATGAATGTACTCTCGCATCATCGCACTCACAAATCTGCACAGTCGAGCAAGAAAAATCACGTGGGTGAAATTTGTTACGAGTAGAAATACATAGATATTGACAGACGTTGCTTATTTTATGTAGTCTTGACCAATGCAATTGCGCACTTGTCGCACATTCTCAGCGCACATGAAAACCGATCCACCACAGTGAACCACAGCCTGACTTTTTTTTTTTTTTTTTCAACATGGAAGCACACGGTCTCCGGCTAGTTTACTTTACCCCGCCCCCCTCTGGCTCTTAAAGGCGTACACTCATAATTCAGGGTTCGCACGCGGCCCTTAAAAGTCCCTAAATTTCCGAGGGCCCCTAAAAGTCCTTAAAATCAGCGAAAACCGGTCAAGGCCTTAAATTAAAAAAAATCAAAGGGAGGACCTCTACCGCAAAAAAATTCTCCCTTTAAAAAAAAAAAAAAATAAAAAAATAAAAAAAAGCGAACCGTCTGGCGTCCAAAACAGCCGGAAATTGTCAACGGAAGTCACTCTGTGTTCACAACAAGTTGCCATCTTGTCCTCGATATTCCATTGTTCGTTTCCGATGTAGCATAGTTCTTTGATCGATCCAGCTTGTAACATGGGGAAGTGCATTTTTCAAGATGCTTGGGTCGAAAGTAAGGAGTTTGGGACCTGGGTTCGTCGAGATCCAAAAGATATGCACATGTTCTTCTGTCATCTGTGCAAACAGAGTTACCGTCTTGGAAAGATGGCCGTCAAAGCACTGGAGTTGCACTGGAAAAACAGGAGACACTCTGATTTGGCGAAGACTGTCTCATCTTCCGTTAGTATGAATCTGTTTCTGTCAAAATATCAACATAGTGAAGCATCAACTACTGGCAGTGCATGCGCACCTACAGTTGTCCAGTCATCGACGACTTCAACCAGCCAGAAGTCAGGCTTTATGAACGTAGTTCAATACACGAAAACGGACTCATTAAAGGCAGAGATCGTGTGGACTTTAAAAGTGATTTGCAGCCATTACAGTTGCAAATCTTTTGAAAATAATTCAAAAGTGTTTGCAGTCATGTTTCCAGACAGTGACGTTGCTAAAAACTACCACTGCGGGGAAAGGAAGACTTCATTCCTGGTTACATTTGGCATTGTTGCCCACTTTTGATCTCTACTGAGGCAGAAAGTGTCTGATGTGCCTATCACAAAGGAGCCGTTGGTCGCTGCGTCTTCTACCAGAAGTATTTACATCCAGCATCTAGAGGAGGAAAAGAAGGATGCATCAAAACAGGCAGAGAAGAGGAAGGCAGCTAAGGCAGAGATAGACAGCCTCAAAGCCAAAAAAGCCAGAATAGAGACTAACATATCTACGCTTATTGAGAAGGCTGACAGGCTGTGTGAGGAGGCAGAAGAGGAATCTGAGGTTTATCACCGAGGCCAATGCACTCAGAGGCAAAGGAAAGGACAAGAGAGCCACTTTGGCACCTCTGTAGCAAATAGAGGAGGCACTGGGTAGGCTCAAGAAGCTAGAGTAGGGGTGCTGAGACAGACATCTGTAGAAGACATTTGTATACAGTTGCAATTGTAGTTAGAATCTGTTTTTCTGTGGACCGTTATGTGAAGTAATTATATGAAGACATTGACAATGGTCATATTAATGAGAACTACCACAAGGGACGACAGGTGACCACTCTCTCAGTTACTGAGGTACTGGAATCTTTGATGAACCAAGAACGGTTGATGGCACCATTGGGTGAGTCTTTTTTCCTTACTCTTGATTTCCCACGAAGGCCCTAAATTTTTTTCGTGTAGGTCCCTAAAAAGCCCTTAAATTTTTTTGGTCAGATTGAGTATGAACCCTGTAATTACAAACGCCACCAAATAGCAACACAGTCTGGGCAACGTAGAGCAAAGAGAGTTAGACATGCTGCTTGTGTATACGCTTGATAATAATGGCAAAAGTAAAAAAAAAAAAAAAAAGTGCTGTTGCTTGAATGAATGTCAGGGTATGTGAATAATAGAAGAAAAAGTGGTGAAACTGGATAAGATTTTCTTTTTTTTTTTTGAGTAAAAAAAGGTCTGGTCTGACGCCAAAGTAAGAAGTACAGGATGAGATGGTGTATAATGTTAAAATTCCACCTTGGCACAGCCTGATGGAGGATGAAAGCACAGACAATACAGTGCATAAATAGCTAATTCATTATTTTAAATATAGGAGGCAACAGAACATTAATCTTAAAACAGTTTTGGAGCATCATTCAGCTTTAAACAAGCATTGCTAAAGATATTCTGCAAGCATCCATCCATCCATCCATTTTCTTTGCCACTTATCCTCACGAGGGTGGCGGGGGGAGTGCTGGTGCCCATCCCAGCTGTCAACGGGCAGGAGGCAGGGTACAGCCTGAACTGCTTGTCAGCTATTCGCGGGGCGCATGGAGACAAACAGCCGCACTCACAATCACACCTCTGGGCAATTTAGAGTCTCCAATTAATGGTACATGTTATTGGGATGTGGGAGGAAACAGGAGTGCCCGGAGAAAACCCACGTAGGCACGCGGAGAACATGCAAACTCTACACAGGCGGGCCCGGGATCGAACCTGTGTCCTCAGAACTGTGAGGCCAATGCTTTACCAGCTGATCCAACGTTCCGCCATTCTGTAAGGATTAATTTAGTTTTACACCAAGAAAAACACACAGGGATATCATTGTGGGTTAAAAAAAAAATGAAACACAGTTTGCAAGCGAACTTTCAAATTTATATTTATTAGTTGGCTTGGCAATGTTAGCAATGTATTTTTTTGTTTATTGACATTTTCATTATAAGATTGCAAAAACCCAAAAAATTTCTTAAAAATATTCTGATGGGAATGTAAATGCTGTAATCTTGCTTTTTGGAAGAGCCATGGAACATCAATGGATGACACTGATTTGACCACAGTGCATACGTCTGCTGATGCTCACAGTGGTCAAAAGGGGCGCTCACAGGCTTAGTGTGTTTGCTCAGACGCGTTAAAAAATTAGAGGAAAATCGGTCTTGGCATGAATTTACAGGTTTATTTCATAAATGTTGGTAACAAAAGAAGCCTGATCCTAAACAATCAGTATTCACCCGGAAACAGGAAATGCAAGTTAAATGTAATGAGCATGTTCCGAAGTGATGCCAAAAGCACATGTTCCGAGCTGCTTCATGTGTACTCCGAGGGTATTTACATCGAAAGTCATCAACCTCATGAGCCATGTCAAAGGAAATTCAATTACACTCAAAACATTTCTGGGTAGAACAAAGGTAATGTTTCAGTATCTAAATATAATAAGTCCGAGATTGTGATTTACTTTGACTTGATCTAAGTTCTAACATTAGACTCATCTCTCCATATATCTAAATGTGAACAGTCATTTTCTCCCATGCTTCCGAGTTATCTTGAAGTTGAAAACTTTTCCCCTCTACATGCTTTAGGACGATATAGATCTACTGCAAGCTTTCATCAATGACAAAAGATAGCACCGTAAATCACGCTAATTATAACAATACATCATGATGAAATAAAATGATTTGATTATATGATTATTAAGTTTTGAAATTGAATGTCTATTGACCTCTTGAAAAATGTCTCTGTCTGTGGAGTGTCAATAAATTATGATTATGGTATTAGGTAACAACTACATACAACTCAGTAAGTTATTTTAAGGTCTTGAGATTCCATCCCTAATCACACCCACAACTTTATATCTGTGGGCATGACTGGTGGACAACACCCGTACATTTTTCAAATGTTAGTGACTGGTGTTCTTGGGATGGAACTCCTCATTCGTCTTCCTTCAAACACGGTTAGTGGAATTATGACCAAGCAGCTCCACTTTGGTCTCATCTGACCACAAAACTTTTTCCCAGGACTCCTTTGTATCATCCAAATGGTCATTGGCAAATTTAAGACGGGCCTTGACATGTGCTGGTTTAAGCAGGGGAACCTTCAGTGCCATGCAGGATTTCAAACCATGACGCCTGAGTGTATTACCAACATTCACCTTGGAAGCGGTAGTCCCAGCTCTTTTGAGGTCATTGACCAAGTCCTGTCGTGTAGTCCTGGGCTGATTCCTCACCTTTCTAAGGATCATTGAGACCCCACGAGGTGATGTCTTGCATCGGGCTCCACTCCAATTGAGCTTGACCGTCATGTTTAGCTTCTTCCATTTCCTAATGATTGCTCCAACAGTGGACCTTTTTTTAACCAACCTTTTTGGCAATTTCTCCGTAGCCCTTTCCAGCCATGTGGAGTTGTACAATTTATTTTTCTGGTGTCTTTAGACAGCTCCTTGGTCTTGGCCATGTTGCAAGTTTGAGTCTTACTGATTGTATGAGGTGGCAGGTGTCTTTATGCAGCTAACGACTTCACACAGGTGCATCTGATTCAGGATAATCCATGGAGTGGGGGTGGACTTTTAAAGGCGGACTAACAGGTCTTTGAGGGTCAGAATTCTAGTTGATAGACAGGTGTTGAAATACTTATTTGCAGTAGTATCACACAAATCGTTAAAAAAATCATACATTTTGTGATTTCTGGATTTTTCTTTAGATTATCTCTCTCACAGTGTACATGTACCTAGGATGAAAATTTCAGACCCCTCCATGATTTCTAAGTGGGAGAATTTGCAATATAGCAGGGTGTTCAAATACTTGTTTTCTTCACTGGATTTAATTTTAAGTGGGGATGTCCTGATCCAGCTTTTTCATTTCTGATCCAATCGCATGAACGATGGAAATATGTTTTTGAGAAGTTAATGAATGAAGAAAATGGGAGAGAACATAGAGTAGAAGAGGCAAGCGTGAATGACCGGGAAGTGGCATTGATTAGTAAGGGAGAAGTTAGAAAGGCACTGAGCAGAATGGGGAAAAATGAAAAGAAAGTTGGTCCCAATGACAAACCAGTGGACGTATGGAAGCAATTTGGTGAGGTGGCTGTGGAGTTTTTGACCATATTCAACAGAATAATAGCGGGAGAGAAGATGCCAGAAGAAGAGAGGAAAGGGTATGCTTGTCCCCAAAGGTGATGTTCAGTCAATCCATTCATTTTCCATTCAGTTTATCCTCACTAGAGTCGGAATTGCCAACATCGTAAAAAACAAATCTGTTAGTTGAATATGACCACCCACCCTAATTGCAATTATCTTTACAAGGACTTGAAACAATACCGGAATATGTGTTTGTGATTCAGGAATGCAGGTTTACTTTTTACGGGTGTGTGACTGGGTTGCTGTCCCCATATAAGAAAATTTGAAGCGCTGAAACATCACAGTCACAGGTTTTCTCCAATCCAGGTTCCATCTCAGGAGAAGTCAGCCCAGTGGAAGGATTTAGAAGCTTGTCTTGCAAATAAAGTTGCTGCTGTAAACGAGGCGGGCACAGCAGTAATGAAAGCCAAGTAAGGCATATTGTTTGAACATGTATCAAACTCCCTGAATTTGTAAAACCACAGCAACAGTTGACTTTCTTCCAAAACCTTTTTTTTTTTTTTTTTTTTGGCTTTTGTCAATTTTACTTTTAAATTTTAACGTCCCCTCTAGTTCGTTAAATCATGAAATACCAACCTATCCATTTGGTAGCATTCGACCATTATTTTACAATGTAAAAGTAGATGTTTGCATCGGTTTTTATTTTGAGTCAACACAAAGAAAAATCCATCTGCTTTAATTGAAGACTACGGACACCTGTGAATATTTACTGAGAGGATAAAACGCTGAAAATATGGACCGTTTTAAGATAAGAGCTTTTTTTTTAAAGTTATCAAACTGATCAATGATCAACACAGTTGATTGTTGCACCTGTACTTAGCCTGATTACCAGGATTATTATTGTTCACTTTTGTATTGGAATGTATCATAAACTTGATTAAATGTGTTGTGGGATACTTTGGGTTTATTAGCAACTATTTATCTCTGTACAATTTTTTTCATTTAAATTCAAAAAATTATGATTTATGTTCATGTAATGTACCAGTATTAGCATCCCTCTCTCACCACAGTGAGGCCTTGGACAACCTCAAGTCTGTCATTGACATATCGAAGGGGGTGAATGTTCCTGCTGTCCGACCACTTGTGTTGGCAGCAGAGGAGAATCTCCATAAAATGGTCGTGGACTTGGATAAAGTCGTTAACAAGGTAAGAATGTTGTAGATAAAAAGAAAAAATCAAAACAATCACATTGAAGTACAGTAGTTGTTAGAACTATACATTCAAGTACAATTCCAAAATGCACACTTTGTTGGAATTACAATTATGACCCCACCTTTTTTCAATAATTCTAGTGCATTGAAAATGTGAGGCTGGGCAAAACCTTGAGAGACAGACAATCATTAACCTGTTTGAATCTTAAATCATTCAGCTCGAAATCACATTTTCAGTCTGCGGTAAGAGGGCGACAGATTCAAACAAGTGTTCCAAATACTTATCGAATTTACAATTTGAATTTAAAGATATTGAACCATATTTACTATTTTAGTTCAGTGGACCACTTGAAGTGTTTTTCAGAATATAAATAAAATAGAACTGAAGTTATCTCAACTAAAATGTCAGTCACCCCAATACTGAATGTCGAGGTTCCTGCATGTTCTCCCATTCCTCTATGGAAAAGACACATTTTATTATTGCACTGTATTTATCCTACCCATCCACAGCCCATTTTCACTTCTGCTGTTAGTGCCAAAATCCAGCAAAGCTACATGTATCTTTGTGTAATGTGTAGGTGCAGTCTGCAGAATCAGAATCCAAGATTGTCTCCCAGTACAGTGAACTAGTTAATGAAGCAAAAATACAGTTCCAAAGGGAGGTGAGCAGCCTGACTCCAGAGATTCAGGCCAACTGGAAAGGACTCGGTAAGACCACCCAATTAGATAAAGTAGTCATTATTATTTTGTTTCATGTTTTCCTGAATAAAATTGGCAGAAAATGTGATCTGATGTTCATCTAAGTGAAAGTTATCAAATACTCTAAGCCAAAGAAGCATTTCGTCAGCCATCAATTGTGAAAGTTCTCCCAATTAAAAAGATTAGGCCTGTAATTTTCATCAATTATACCTCACCTATGAGAGACAAAATGAGGGGGAAAAATCCAGAGGATCCGTTTTAATTAGCATATTATGGTGAAAAATAAGTATCTGGTCACCTACAAAACAAGCAATAATCCTAGCTCTCATAGACTTTAACTTCTTTAAGTGGATCCTTTGTCTGACACTCATTGCCTATAGAGTATTAATGGCACCAGTTTGAACTAAAAGACACCTGTCTTCGACCTCAAACAGTCACAGTCCAAACTCCACTATGGCCGAGACCCAAGGGCCGTCAAAGGACAACAGAAACAAAATTGTAGCCCTTCACCAGGCTGGCAAGACTTGTCTAAAGTTTGCTAGAGTACTTGTATGATCCAAAATAGGATTGGGAGAATTTCATATGGTCAGATAAAACCAAAATAGAACTTTTTTGAAGAAACTGAACTTATCGCGTTTGGAGAAGAAATAATGCTGAGTTGCATCCAAAGGAATGGGGCAAAGTATGGTCAGATTTTGAGTGAAAACCCAACATTAGCACCAGAGAATTGAAAATGAAACAAGGCTGGGTCTTTCTGCATGACGTTGATCCCAAACACATCACAGGGCAACAAGGGTCCTCCAGTGGCTCTCAACCCCATGGAAAATCTTTGGACGGAGTTAAAAATCTGTATTTTCCAGTGACCGCACCAAAACATTGAGCTCTAACAGAATAGGAATGCACAAACCCGACAGCTGTGTGTAGGGATTTTGAATGTTGGGACTGACAGGAAAAGCTCAGGAGTTAGTTGACATGATGATTAGGAGAAATGTTGAGACCAAGTGGAAAGGGAGTAAGGAGAGACGTTTAGGTGCACGGTTTAAATTATTTTATCATGGAGGAGATGGGAAGAGAAAAGGAGTAGGGGTTATTTCAAAAGAAGAGCTGGCTAAGAATGTTTTGGAGGTGAAAAGAGTATCAGATAGAGTGAGGCTGAAATTTAAAATTGAGGGTATTGTGTATAATGTGATTAGTGGCTATGCCTCACAGGTAGGATGTGACCTCAGGTTGAAAGAGAAATTCTGGAAGGAACTAGACGAAGTAGTCCTGAGCATTCCAGAGAGAGAGAGTTGTAATTGGTGCAGATTTCAATGGACATGTTGGCAAAAGAAACAGGGGCAATGAAGAAGTGATGGGTAAGTACGGCATTCAGCAAAGGAACTTTGAGGGGCAGATGATGGTGGACTTGGCAAAAAGAATGGAATGGGCAGTGGTGAACACTTAGAAGAAACGTGAACATAGAGTGACCTACAAGAGCGGAAGTAGAAGCACGAAGGTGGATTATATTTTGTGCAGATGGTGTAATCTGAAAGAGGTTACCAACTGTAACTGACCATCCATCCATCCATCCATCCATTTTCTTGGCCACTTATCCTCACAAGGGCCGCAGAAATACTGAATCCTATCCCAGCTATCAATGCGCAGGAGGCAGGGTACACCCTGAACTTGTTGCCAACCAATCGCGGGGCACGTGGAGACAGACAACAGTCACACTCACGATCACACCTAGGGGCAGTTTAGTGTCCAAATAATGTTGACCAATTAATTGTATTATTTACATTAAATTAGATTGGAAGCAGCTAAATCGTTGCAAAAGAAAGACTACACCATGGGCTGGTGACCAGGGAAACTCACTGCACATAAGACATACACAGGTGGCCATTCACACAGTCACATCCAGTGGATGGAATGAGAGTGGGAAGTTGAGTTGAAAACCACAGCACTTAAGGGCTACCAATTTGCTACACACTTTTGAAATTAATTTGCTAAGACTACCGTTAATTATATTCTATTACTAATATGAAAAAATATGTGAAGCCAGTGACCTGAGTGAAGATAAGGGGTTCAAAAGATGTATGGCTGGATAAGGGAAGCCATTAACCATGATTTCTCAAAGTAAAGATTTACTGTAATAACACAGGAGGAAAAAAGATTTTCAGGACTTCATTTCTATAAATCTCTGCAATTGAGCACGATGGGGGGGACAAGGAATTTCCACTGCTGTGGGGCGAAGACAAAGAAGAGGAGTAAAGCAGTTTTGTCGGTGGAAGAAGAGGTGGAGTGCACAGAGCCCACAAGTGGATAAACTGTGGATAAACTGCACTATGCACAAATGTTTTATGCTTACAGTGAAGGAAATTAGAATTTGAACACTGCTACATTGCAAGTTCTCCAAATCACGGAAGGTTCTGAAATTTTCATCGTAGGTGCATGTCCACTGTGAGAGATAATCTAAAAAGAAAAATCCAGAAATGACAATGTGAGGTTTATTTTTTTGACAATTTTTGTGATGCAGCTGCAAATAAGTATTTGAACACCTATCGGCTAGAATTCTGACCCTCATAGACATGTTAGTCCGCCTTTAAAAATCCACCTCCACTCCATGTAATATCCTGAATCAGATTCACCTGTGTGAGGTTGTTAGCTGCATAAAGACAACTGTCCACCCCATACAATCAGTCAGACTCAAACTTGTAACATGGCCATGTCCAAAGAGCTGTCCAAAGACACCAGAGACAAAATTGTACAACTCCACACGGCTGGAAAGGACTACGGAGATGTGGCCAAGCATCTTGGTGAAAAAAGCTCCACTGTTGGAGCAGTCATTAGAAAATGGAAGAAACTAACCATGACGGTCAATATCAATCAGAGTCAAGCCCCATGCGAGAAAGCACCTCGTAGGGTCTCAATGATCCTTAGAAAGGTGCGGAATCAGCCCAGGACTACACGACAGAACTTGGTCAATCACCTGAAAAGAGCTGGGACCACCGTTTCCAAGGTGACTGTTGGTAATACACTAAGACGTCATGGTTTGAATTCATGCATGGCACGGAAGTTTCCCCTGCTAAAACCAGCACATGTCGAGGCCTGTCTTTAGTTTGCCAATGACCATTTGGATGATACAGAGGAGTCATGGGAGAATGTTTTGTGGCCAGATGAGACCAAAATGGAACTTTTTGGTCATAATTCCACTAACTGTGTTTGGAGGAAGACGAATGATGAGTTCCAGCTCAAGAACACCTTCCCTACAGTGAACCATGGAGGTGGTAGCATCATGCTTTGGGTGGGTTTTTCTGCACATGGGACAGGACCACTGCACTGTCTTAAGGAGAGGATGACCGCGGCCATGCATTGTGAAATTTTGGGGAACAACCTCTTTCCCTCAATCAGAGCATTGAAGATAGGTAGTGGCTGGATCTTTCAACATGACAATGACCCACAGCACAGAGCCAGGAAAACCAAGGAGTGGCTCCGTAAAAAGCCTATCAAGGTTCGGCCGTGGCCTAGCCGGTCTCCATATCTAAACCTAATGGAAAATCTTTGGAGGGAGATGAAACATCTCTGTTTCTCAGCGACAGCCCAGAAACCTGTCTGATCTAGAGAAGATCTGTGTGGAGGAGTGGGCCAAAATCCCTCCTGGAGTGTGTGCAAACCTGGTGAACAACTATAGGAAACGTTCTACCTCTGTAATTGCAAACAAAGGGTACTGTACCAAATATTAACATTGGTTTTCTCAGGTGTTTAAATACTTATTTCCAGCTGTATCACACAAATAAATCGTTAAAAAAATCATACATTGTGATTTTGGGATTTTTCTTTTTAGATCATCTCTCTCACAGTGGACATGCACCTACGATGAAAATTTCAGGCCCTTCCATGATTTCTAAGTGGGAGAACTTGCAATATAGCAGGGTGTTCAAATACTTTTCTTCACTGGAAATATTTAATGGGAAAAAAAAAGTTTCTCCACAAAGGTTAAGTTAAACAGTGTCAGTTTAAGATTAACATGTGTTAACAGTATTAATAAATTGTTGTGCCATCACTGAGCATTTATTTTAGTTGGTTGAGGGATTCTGTTCTGGGACTTGGACAAGCGTGTTCTGTGGCGTGTCGGAGATGTATATTACTGCTACATCAGCACATGCAAGAAGAATTAATAATGATTTTAATAATGTTATTAATAATGATCGGTGTACAGACCTTTTTTTGAAAAACTACAAGTAGAAACCGAGCACAATAGAAATACAGATAATTCCCAATATTTTGAGCATATGAATAGCAGAAAATTGGTGGTGCGCATTGTACATTGGTAGAAGGGTTTTCCTGATTATTTTAACTTTGGGGGTGCGCATTATACTTCATGACACATTATACACGAGCAATTAAGATGTGTTAAATACTGAAATTGCACCTGCAACTGAGACGACGCCTTTTCATACAATGTACCTTAGGGTCACGAAAATATGGTAAATTGACCCCTCCAGAGAGGGCACTTAACCACGCCTCCTGAAGTGACGTCACGCCACGTACGCCTACGTCAGACAAACAATTAGCAAAAATGGCGGCGCAGCAAGAAAAGAATAGAGCGAAACTGTCCGATTTACTGGCTGATTTCTCACTCCCATTCTTAGCTAACAGTGAAATAACATTGGAAAGCAGACAGCAGGGCTTCAAGTATTTCAGCGAGGGGTATTTCAATGGTATTTACTTGCATATCGACGGAGAAACCATTGATATTAGCGCGAGATCTTTCCGGAGTCAGAGGAAGACCGAGAAGCCAAATATAATATATTATAACCCAAAGACGAATTCATCATTGACAGTTTCCTATTTTCGTGTTACCTATCACACTTGTGTGCAGAATCTGTATGTGTATCTGTATAGCCGTTTGTGAACCGCCGTATGAAGGAAAAGAAGGCGAGGCTTGATTTACGAGTTTTCTCTCGTTTTCTTTGTGTAACGTCACGCGCTCCCCTCAATAATTATTCTTGAATTAGTGCCGAACCTACGTAAGTCCCGACCGAGTACGACAATCAGTACTTTAGTGTCCTCAAACATCCTTCCTTCAGTCTTGGTGTCTCGGTGCACGTCGAAGGCTTTTAGGACTGCTAGTCCGGTTTAGCTTAGCTCACCGCCAACAAAGCGACACGTTTGTGCAGTCAGATCATCGCAAAATATCGCTCAACACAGATCAAGTGTGTCAATCATTCACACGTAGCTATATTATGCAAGCAAAGAACTACTAATTCATTTATATGAGACATGTATTGAAAATCAAATATTGGGCTTACCTTCGTGCAAACATATCTGTTCCGGTTCATGGATTCAGTTGATCATGCGGTCTTTTACATAGTTTGATCCATCGAAGACATTTTTCGTACTGGGTCCTCGGTTTTGGAAAGGGTAGGAATTGAACTCCACCAACTAGCCTTTCAGGATACCTGTCGTTACTATTATAAAGTCCGTGACTGCACCTCTTAACCATATCTATTGTTAAAGAACCCAAATACGCGATAAAACGCTAACGAAAGCTATACTGGACCATGCAATGTTGTCTGAGGGAACTGCGGGTCCAAAAAGGGGCGTGGTTTATGCAGATCTCTGGTCAGCGACGCGGATGACGCAATTTCTACAGAGGGATCAATTCTTTACAACTCCGTCAGTTTTTTAAATTTTTTGTTTTAATGGAATCCCCCCCACCCCCGCCCTCTTATTTTGTCCCTTCAAGGTCAAGTGTCGTCAAACGGATGATTTTTGGTATATTATTAATGAAAAACCCGCAGCCAATATTGTCTCATGTGTTTTTTCACCACAAAACATGATTTTGACGTATACAACTTTTTGTAACTCCCGCCATGAAAATCCTCTCAGGGATTTGTTTTCAAGAAGAAGCAGGAAGTGATGTAAAGGACAGCGGCGCCCCCTCGTGGACTCGTTTGTTTCAATTGGTTTTACCTCCAGGAAGGTAGCTCGTTGTTCCTTCGTGTTAGCCAAAATGCCGGCTCAATGCATTGCTGGACATTGCTTGAACACTCGGGAGAATGGAATTACCCTTCATAAGTTGGAAAGAGACCTTGTTCGTTGTTAAAAATGGATTGCACGGGTGCAGAGGACGAGAGCTTCGTGGGTTCCAAATAACAGGTCGGTGTGTAAACGGTTCCCAAAAAAATAATAGTTTGGGGTGGATCACGTAATCTGTCTCATAACGTACCAAAAGATCCGCGTATGAAATATGTTGATGGGCGCATACAGCTTTCTAAAAAAAATAATAGTTTGGGGCGGACCACGTAATCGGCCTCTCTCATAACGTAACAAAAGAGCCGCGTATGAAATGTGTCGATGTGTGCGTCGCCCAGCCAACAATGTCTCACTCAGCCTCGTCTCAATAGTGTTCATCACGTACTGCGGCGACTTTGAACATACCCCTAAAAGCAACATAGCTCGGCTCCACCTCCTCCTTATATGCCACCACGGGCGCCAAAACTCAGCCACACCGGCTGAGGCGCCGCGTTCGGCAGTCACTGCTTCTGCGACGGCTGTGCGTCGAGCTTTGTGACGGGGGCGGCTCTGAAGAACCTAGCCGAGAATGGATTACTCAGTCACGTGCGCGCATAAAGCGCCCCGGCTCGAATGCAAGCACCCCCTCAAAGCAGCACCGCTCGGCTCTGTCATAAGCCACACTGGCCGGCTTTGATGAGCCGCGATGGTTTTTGTATTTCAGTGAGAACTGATCAGCTGCTGTAATGGAGAACTTGAACTGCTTTATGTGTAGCAAACCTTCAACAGTTATGAGATTGATCAATTAATGAAAAGGTTTCTCGTCAGTGTTATGGACAGAAAACAGGTGACGTGGTGGCCCACAAGGAAATATTTTTAATTTACAACTCTTAATTAAAAATTTCACCAAAATGGAAGCAACATAGGCGTCCCTCCCAGAGACTTTGAGAAATGAGAGGTTTAAAATGTTAATCAAGATGATGGTTTGTGATGCTGTTTGTAAATTACATTTTAATCCTCAACCTGGATTTTTTTTTCTTTTTAAATGTTCTTTTTATTAAATGGTAAATTATTGTTTGGTACTCTAATGTACTGAATTTTCCTGCTGTGGGATCAGTATACTTCTTTGTCGTCACAATTTTGCTACTCATCCGACTGCTTCTACTAATTGTCTACTTCGACCAAATTCCCATTTCTCATTGCCGTGTTGACCTGTCTTTTGTGTATGTGCTCCAAGTGACACAGGGTTTCTGAACTTTTATTTAGATTTCCAGAACAGTCTTAATTTATGACTCTTCCTGTCGTATTGTCACAGTTATCCTGTTTTTGTGTATGTACGTGTTTGTTTGTTTGTTTTAGCTGGTAAGCTGTCAACAGATGACCTAAATGCCCTTATTGCCCATGCACACCGTCGCATTGACCAGCTAAACAAAGAACTGGCTGAGCAGAGGGTCAGGGAGCAGTTCCATATTAATGCTGCTCTGGAACAGCAGAAGATGGAGCACCAGAAAACCCAAGAGACTGCTATTAACACTTCCCTGCAACATATCAAGGAAAATGCACGACTGGAGCAGGAGAGAAAGGTTACAATGAGACTGCCTTTGCATTATTTATTTGACATTGTCAGAAATGGAATCTTGATGGATTTCTATAAATGTTATATTTGTGTAGTTGTCTGAATTGAGGGAAGTGATGGAGGCAGAGATGAGGACTCAACTGCGACGTCAGGCGGCTGCTCACACAGACCATGTCCGAGATGTCCTCAAAGTGCAGGAGCAGGAATTGCAAGCTGAAGCTGAGCAGGTCATTAAGCTCTACATCACATGTATAAAATACTGCGGATGCGTCCGACACTCCTGCGACCCTTGTGAGGATAAGTGGCTTGGAAGATGGATAGGTGGATGGATGCTTAATATAATAGTAAATATCAAACAAATATAATCGAAGTAAACTTAATATGATGATGATTACGTTTTTTGAGTGGGATATTAACGCATGGAGGTGGCAGCATCATGTTTTGGGGGATGTTATGCTTCAGCAGGACTTGGAGCTCTTCATAAAATGGACAGCATCATGAAGAAAGAACTTTACACAGAGATATTAATTCAGGCAACATCTCAAGACATCAGCCAGGAAATGCAAATGGATCTTCCAAACTGACAATGACCCAAAGCTAACTGACAAATAGTTAAAAACTGGCTTGAGGTAACAAAGTCAATGTCTTGGAGTGGCCATCACAAAGACCTGATCTGAATCCCATTGAAAAATTTTGGGCAGATCTGAAAAGGCGTGTGCTGGCAAGGCAACTGACAAACCTGACTCAGTTAAACTAGTTCTGTCAGGAGGAATGGGACAGGAGTCCAACAAAGTCCTGTCAGAAGCATTTGGAAGGTTACACATAAAGTTTGACCCAAGTCATGCAGTCCAAAGGAAATGATACTCGATACTAAGAAAATGTTTGTAAACTTTTGAATAAAATATAAACTTCTGTAAGAAACTTTATATTATTGTACCATTAAACAAAATTAAATAATTTTAGTGATCCTGACTGACCTGAAACAGGAAACGTTTAGCAAAGCAAATTTATTTGTATAGTGCATTTCATACACGAGGTAACTCAATGTGCTTTACATGATTAATAGCATTTGAAAACAGAGATAAAACTTTTAAAACGGGATTAAAAACAATAAAAATGACTAAATCTATATTCCAAAAAAAAAGACACAATTATGTGCAGTGCAAGTAATATTAAAAAGTGGAAATACTCTAAAAAGCATGAGGGGGGGAAAAAAAAGTTTTCAACCTGGATTTAAAAACATTCAAACTTGGGGCTGACCTCACCTCTTTTGGCAACCTATTCCATTTGTGTGCAGCATCATAGCTAAATGCTGCTTCACCATGTTTGCCTTGGACTCTGTGCTCCATTATTTGACCTGAGTCAGTCAATCTCAGAGGTCTACTGGGTTTGTATTTTGTAAGCATTTCTTTCATGTATTCTGGACCTAAATCATTTAGTAATTTATATAGACCAGGAGCAGAACTTTAAAATCTTTTCTAAAGCTGACTGGAAGCCAGTGGAAGGACTTTAGGGTTAGAGTTATGTGCTCTGACCACTTTGTTTTGGTCAGAACGCGAGCTGCAGGATTCTGAATGAGCTGCAGATGTTTAATGCTCTATTTGGGGAGTCCAGTCAGAAGACCATTACAGTAGTCAAGTCTACTTGAGATTAAAGCATGAATGAGCTTTTCGTGGTCCGCTTGACACACACAAGCCTTCACTCTAGATATGTTCTTCAGATGGTCGAAGGCAGTTTTTGGGATTGATTTAATATAACCGTTGAAAGTCTGGTCGGAATTAATCAGAACACCAAGGTTTTGGACTTGGTGTTTGGTTTTTAAAGAGAGAGCCTCCAGGTGTTTACTAACAGCAATTCTCTTTTCTTTATTGCCCAAAACAATTGTCTGTTTTGTTGTGATTAAATTAAAGAAAATATTGGCTCATCTCGTTATGTATCTGCTTTAGACAGTGGCACAGTACCTCAATTAAACTGTAGTCATCTGGAGACACTGCTAAATATGTGAAAAATTTCATCTGCATAGCTATGATAGTCAAAGTTTTTAAGTTTAACCCAAGGGTAGCATATACAGGCTGAACAGGAGGGGTCCAAGAACTGACCCTTGAGGGACCACATAGGTCATTGCCATTTGTTGAGATTGAACACTTCCTGATTTGACTTCAGACAGTGAAACAAAAAAAAGAAATATTTTTGCTCAGCGCATGTAAACTTCTGGCTTCAAGTGTGTGTGTGTGTGTGTGTGTGTATAGTGGGTATGGAAAGTGTTCTGACCCACTTAAATTTTTCAATGTTATACAGCAGCCATTTGGTAACCCCCCCCCCCCACTCCCCATATTGTACACACCACCCCATGTTGACAGCAAAAAACAATTGGAAATTTTTCAGATGAAAGAAAAACAAAATAACACCCCCTTAAGTATTAACTCATGTATTTCACTCAGGTTCTGTTTGTTACTTCTGATCATCCTCGAAATGGTTCTACACGTTCATTGGACCCCAGCTGTGTTTGATTATATTAACTGGACTTGATTATGAAAGCTAGATACCTGTCGATATACAGCAGTGTTCAAAATAGCTAATAGCAGTCCAATGTGACTAACCAGATTAATCCACATTTTCAGTATATTTTTTATTGCTAGATCTCAAATTATTTCAATTATAATTATGTTCCTAATATATACACTATTTAGGCTGTGCAATTTGGCAATTTATTGAAAGGAGCGTTCAATCAGTGAGGTCATAAATTTTGTGAAAAAAAGGTGTAAATCTGGTGGCCCCTATTTAAGGATGAAGCCAGCACCTGTTGAGCATGGATTTCTCCTTGAAAGGCTGAGGAAAATGTGCCCAAAACATTGTTCAGAAGAATAATGTAGTTTGATTAAAATTTTAATTGGAGAGGGGAATTCTTATATAGAGGTTAACCAAAATTATAGATTGCTCAGCTAAAATGATCTCTAATGCCTTAAAATGAGGAGGAAAAAAAAGACACAGCAAAAAATGGAAGACAACCATCAAAGTGCATCGCAGACTCGCTAGAATGGCAAAGGCTCAGCAAATGATCAGCTCCACGGTGGCCAAATACAATCTGGAGTTACCTGTAAGTACTGTTACAGTGCAAAGACATCTCTGTGAAGCTAATCTATTTACCAGAATTCCTTGTAAAGACTCTGTTTAAAAAAAAAAAAAAAAAAAAGTGTGCAGAAGAGGCTACAATTTGCCAAAGAACACATCAACTGGCTTAAAGAGAAATGGAGTAACATTTTGTGGACTGATTAGAGTAAAATTGTTGTTTTTGGGTCCATAGGCCGCAGACAGTTTGTGAGATGAGACACTAAATTCAAGACACAGTACACAGTGAAGCATGGTGGTGCAAGCATCACGATATGGGCATGTCTCTCCTACTATGGTGTGTGTTTCTTTTGGCTTGTCCCTTCCGGGGTCGCCACAGCGTATCATCTCAGATGAACGCATATATATGTTTGGCACAATTTTTACGCCGGATGCCCTTCCTGACGCAACCCTTCTCAGGGAGTGGAGGCCCCAGTGGGATACGAACCCACAACCCCTGGTTTACCAAACCAGTGCTCTAACCACTGAGCTACGGGGCCTCCATTCTCTCCTACTATGGTAATGGGCATATTTATTGTATACCAGGGATCATGGATTGGTTTCCATATGTCAAAATACTTGAAGAGGTCATGTTGCCTAGTGTTGATGACATTCCCTTGAAATGGGTGTTTCAACAAGACAATGACCCCAAACACTAGAGTAAATCTTACATCTCTCCAAATTGAGCAATTGGGAGAAAGAACCTTGGTGAAAGAGGGAAAGAAGAACTTGAACATCACTGTGACTGTGCTCCAGAGATGCAGTCCGGAGATGGGAGAAACACACAAACATCCACACACACACATTTTTATATAAACTTCTAAAAAGTCAACTGTCACTGCAGCCCTCCATCAGTCGCGGCTTTATGGCAGAGTGGCCTGATGGAAGCCTCTCCCCAGTTGAAGAAATATGACAGTTCATCCATCCATTTCTTTAGCCGTTTATCCTCAGTAGGGTTGCGGGGAGGGTTAAAGGAGTACCCTCATAATTACAAATCTTACAATCAATACGCAGCCTATCAATGTGGTTTATAATGACAGCGTGCTTATGCGCCACCCAAACCCAGAATTTTTTTTTTTTTTTACATAGACATGCCTCTATTGGCAAGCATTGTTGGCGAGCGCACATAAGGGGAGAAATGGGGGAAAAAAATTAACCTGCAGAACAGCTGATTGTAAAAACTTGTAATGCATTTCCTGTATGAGTATTGCTGTACTGACAATGTATGGTTCTACCTAAGCATATGAAGTTGTCACATTTAAAAAAAAAAAAAAAAAAAGACCATTCTACATTCACAAATAACGGATGGAAGTCTCGAAGGCTGCATGACGTTTAATTTAATGACGGATAAAAAACAGACAACAAAGCCATCAGCGAAGAAGTCGCAATAATGGTAAGAAGTACTTTTGTCATCATTGGTTAGCAACAGCATAAGGTTATTTAAATTAGTTAATTAATGTATTGTACTCTTAAAGTGTTGGTCTGGTGTAAAATGCACGAATACACTTGTATTTAGTTTTAAAAATATTGTATGGCTCTTTTGGAATTACATTTTAAAATATTTGTCGTTTATGGCTCTCAACCTAAAAGGTTCCAGACCTGTGGACTAGTCTGTCCATATATCTAAATGCGAACTGTCATTTTCCCCTGTGGTACCGCATTATCTTGATGTTGAAAACTTTTCCCCTCTACATGATTTAGGAAGATATATATCTACTGCTAGCTTTCATCAATGGATTGACATTAGATACTACCGTAAATTACACTTGATTATAACAATACATCATGATGAAATAAATTGATTTGATTATATGAATATTTAGTTTCAACATTGAATGTCTATTGAACTCTGTTTCAGTCTGCGCAGTGTCAATAAATTATGATTATTGTATAAGGTAACAACTACATACTTGGGTATGACAACTCCGTAAGATATTTTAAGGTCTTGTGATTCCATCCCTAATCACACCCGCAACTTTATATTTGCGGGCATGATTGGTGGACCACACCTGTAACTTTATTTCCAGGCTTGACTCACCACACCAATTTTTCAAATGTGATTGCAACATCCTTTATTCCTAAAACTCTTGTGCTCTTATTTTAGATCCTAAGCACTAAGCTATTGGAACAAGAAACCCGATATCGTCAACTGAGCCAGGAGCAGCTGGATAACTTCACACTGGATATGAACACTGCCTATGCAAGACTAAAGGGTGTGGAGGAGGCCATAGACAGTAAGAGTCTCACAATGTTTTGCTTTGTCAATGCAAGTGGAATTATGGCCTTCAAAATTCTTAGTGTTTCATAGTTCCACCTTGCAGTATTCGTAAATAATGCCATATCTATTTAAAAATGTCGATCAACACTCACAGGTCTGTCATTGAACAAAAGGAAATTTTCCCACAATAGATGTCATTGGTCTACAATTAAAAATTGTCATAAAAAAACAATACAATTGAGCTACAAGCACTATGTAATTATCATAATTGGAATTTAAATTGCAGAATTTATTGTAAAAGATCATGGCAAACAATTGTGGGCTTAAAAGGAACACGCCAAAATGTACATTGCAGACCCACAGCAAAAGGTGAAAATCTGCAACATTGAAAAAACGTCTATAAAAAAAAAAAATGTGCCTGACTGAGTAATCCGGTCAACCAATGTTATCCGTTTAAATTGTCAACAATTAACTACCTTTTTTTTAAACACTCATTACATTTTAAGGCAAATATAATTGCTGTACATTCAAACCAGATTTACACAAAATGTTGTTGGCGCAATAGTCACATTATAGGATATGCTGCTATGTTGGTGTCTGGTTGGTGTAACAAATAGCAAATCAACTATAATATATAATAATAATAATAGGTGACCCGCAGATGGACCTGGTTGAACATGCTAATAAAAAGTGACCAGGAGATTGACTTTGGTTGGACATGCTCATCAAAAAAACGCTCCATTCCCTATTTTGGTTTTCAGAATGAAATTACTGTACTCTAGGCAGGCATGCAGCAGCTTTGTGAGTGCACAAAGTGCGTTCAGCGACACTGCGTAGATGGATGGTGTTTCTTTGGAATACAGTACATAACTGTAAAAGTGAGTTACTACAATCATGACCATCGCACTCTCAAATCTGCACAGCCGAGCACAAAAAATCACACGTGTAAAATTTGTTAGTAGGTATACAGTGAAGAAAATAAGTATTTGAACACCCTGCTATATTGCAAGTTCTCCCACTTAGATATCATGCAGGGGTCGGAAATTTTCATCGTAGGTGCAAGTCCACTGTGAGAGAGATAATCTAAAGAGAAAAATCCATAAATCACAATGTACGATTTTTTTTTTTTTTTAAACGATTTATTTGTGCAAATAAGTATTTGAACACCTGAGAAAACCAATGTTAATATTTGGTACATTAGCCTTTGTTTGCAATTACAGAGGTCAAATGTTTCCTATATTTGTTCACAAGGTTTGCACACACACTGCAGGAGGGATTATGGACCACTTCTCTTCACAGATCTTTTCTTGAGCAGAAAGGTTTTTGGGCTGTCGCTGAGAAACACGGAGTTTCAGCTCCCTCCAAAGATTTTCTATGAGGTTTAGGTCTGGAGAGTGCCTAGGCCACGCTAGAACCTTGATATGCTTCTTACGGAGCCACTCCTTGGTTTTCCTGGCTGTGTGCTTCGGGTTATTGACATGTTGAAAGACTAAGCCACGACCCACCTTCAATGCTCTGACAGAGGGAAAGAGGTTGTTCCCCAAAAACTTAGAATACATGGCCGCAGTCATCCTCGCCTTAATACAGTGCAGTCGTCCTGTCCCATGTGCATAAAAACACCCCCAAAGCATGATGCTACCACCGCCATGCTTCACAGTAGGGATGGTGTTCTTGGGATGGAACTCATCATTTGTCTTCCTCCAAACACGGTTAGTGGAATTATGACTAAGCAGCTCCACTTTGGTCTCATCTGACCACAAAACCTTCTCCCAGGACTCCTTTGTGTCATCCAAATGGTCATTGGCAAATTTAAGACGGGCCTTGACATGTGCTGGTTTAATCAGGGGAACTTTCAGTGCCATACAGGATTTCAAACCATGACGCCTGAGTGTATTACCAACATTCACCTTGTAAGCGGTAGTCCCAGCTCTTTTGAGGTCATTGACCAAGTCCTGTCGTGTAGTCCTGGGCTGATTCCTCACCTTTCTAAGGATCATTGAGACCCCACGAGGTGATATCTTGCATCGGGCTCCACTCCGATTGAGATTGACTATCATGTTTAGCTTCTTCCATTTTCTAATGATTGCTCCAACATGGGACCTTTTTTCACCAAGCTGCTGGGCAATTTCTCCGTCGCCCTTTCCAGCCATGTGGAGTTGTAAAATTTTGTCTCTGGTTGGGCAGTTCTTTGGTCTTGGCCATCTTACAAGTCTTACTGATTGTTTGGGGTGGACAGGTGTCTTTATGCAGCTAACGACCTCACACAGGTGCATCTGATTCAGGATAATCTATGGAGTGGAGGTGGACTTTTAAAGGCGGACTAACAGGTCTTTGAGGGTCACAATTCTAGCTATTCAAATACTTATTTGCAGCTGTATCCCACAAATAAATCATTAAAAAAATCATACATTGTGATTTTGGGATTTTTCTTTTTAGATTATCTCTCTCACAGTGGACATGTACCTATGATGAAAATTTCAGACCCCTACATGAGTGGGAGAATTTGCAATATAGAAAGTTGTTCAAATACTTGTTTTCTTCAATGTACTTAATTTTAACTGGGGGTGTCCTGATCCAGGTTTTTCATTTCCGATCCAATTGCATGAACGATGGAAATATGTTTACTGGTGCCAGTAGTGTGCCAAGTAGATGGAAAGAGTTCTTTGAGAAGTTAATGAATGAAGAAAATGGCAGAGAACATAGAGTAGAAGAGGCAAGCATGAATGACCGGGAAGTGGCATTAATTTGTAAGGGAGCAGTTAGAAAGGCACTGAACAGAATGAAAAATGGAAAGACAGTTGGTCCCGATGACATACCAGTGTATGATTATACATTGTAATTTGTGGATTTTTCTTTTTAAATGATCTCTCTCACATGCATCTACGATAAAAATTTCTGACCCCTCCATGATTTCTCAGTGGGAGAACTTGCAATATAGCAGGGTCTTCAAATACTTTTCTTCACTGTACATAGATATTGAAACACATCGCTGATTTTGTTGTCTTGACATCAATTTACGTTTATTTCATAAACCTTGGTAACAAAACAAGCCTGATCCTAAACAATCAATATTCATCTGGAAACAGGAAATACAAGTTAACTGTACTGAGCATGTTCACGTACTACGAGCACATTTTCGTTGAAAGTCATCAACATCATAAGCTATGTTAAAGGAAATTCAGTTACACTGAAAACATTTCTGGGATATAACACATAATGTTTCTACACCTGCTGAATTGATAGAATCATCAGGTTTAAAGTTTTCAAATGATGAACTCTAATATACATGTCCAAGATTAGGCCACTTGAAAAGAAAAGAAGCAAATCGGGATTATCAAACACTGTCATCAAAGCCGATGAAAAATGTAGCGCAAGCAGTGAAATATTCAAAACTAATTCATCTAAAGATTAAAAGTAATGATCAAAAAGGCATGGTCTGGCGGCTGGTTTGGATTGACAAGGCAGTGGGAAAAGAGGATGAATAGTGTGAAAACGCCCATTTGTCCCTTCTTCAGGGGTAAAAATGTGAGAGCCAGGCTTTGTCGCAAATTTTGTGTTTGGGTCTGCCCAACAGTGTCTGCTGATGTCCTTAGTGGGAGTGCTGGAGAGTGCTCCCTCTGGGGACTCCATCATTCTGCTGGGGGACTTCAATGCCCACTTGGGCAATGACAGTGAGACCTGGAAGGGGGTGATTGGGAAGAAGGCCTGATCAGAACCCGAGTGGTGTTCTGCTACTGGATTTCTGTGCTCATCAAAGATTGTCCATAACGGAACACTATCTTCATTCATAAGGGTGTATACGTGTGCACTTGGCACCAGGACACCCTAAGTCGCAGTTCGATGATCGACTTTGTGATCGTGTTTTTGGACTTGCAACAGCATGTTTTGGACACTCGGGTGAAGAGAGGGGTGGAGCTTTCAACTGATCACCACCTGGTGGAGAGTTTGCTCCAATGGTGGGTGAAGACGCTGGTCCGATGTAGCAAGCCCAAACGTACTGTGAGAATCTGCTGGGGACGACTTGCAGATACCCCTGTCAGAAGGAATTTCAACGTCCACCTCCGAAAGAACATTGCTCATGTTCCAGGGGAGGCACGGGACATTGAGTCAGAGTGGACAATGTTCCGCAGCAATGAACTCTCACCAGTGTGTGTAGCAAGGATGGAGCAAGCATTGCGGACCTCAACTCGGGACATTGTGAGTCTGGGAATCTCGACGGTTGAGGTCACTGAGGTGGTTAAAAATCTCGGTGGCAGGGCAAGAGGTGGGTGAGATTCCCCTAGAGTTCCTAAAGGCTCTGGATGTTGTGGGGCTGTCCTGGTTGACACATTGCAGAAACATTGCATAGACATCGGGAACAGTGCATCTGGATTGGCAAACTGGGGTGATGGGACCATCTTTTTAAGAAGGGAAACCCGAGGGTGTCTTCCAACTACAGGGGGTCACACTCCTCAGCCTCCCTGGTAAGGTCTCTTCAGGGGTGCTGAGGAGGAGGGTCCATCAGGAAGTCGAATCTCAGATTATGGAGCAGAAATTTGCTTTTCGTCCTGGACATTGGACCAGCTCTCCACCCTTGCAGGATCCTCGAGGTTGCATGGGTGTTCCCCCAAACAGTCTCTTTTTTTGTGGACTTGGAGAAGCCATTCGACCGTGTCCCTCGTTGAGGCCTATGGGGGGTTCTTCGGGAGAATTGGTTACTGCACCCCTTGGTATGGGCTGTTCGGTACCTGTAAGAGTTTGGGTTGCATGACTGGCAATAAGTAGGACTCTTTTCTAGGAACAATTGGACTCCGCCAAAGCTGCTCTTTGTCACTGATTCATAACTTTTATGAATGGAATTTCTCAGTGCAGCCGAGGCGGAGAGAGTGTTCGGTTTGGTGGCCTGAGAATTGCATCTCTCCTCTTTTCAGATGATGTGGTTCTGTTGGCTTCATCAAGCCGTGATCTCCAACACTCACTGGAGCGGTTTGCAGACGAGTGTGAAATGGCTAGGGTGAGACCATGGTCCTCAGTCGGAAGAGGGTGGCGTGCCCTCTCAGGGTCGGGGAAAAGATCCTGCCCCAAGTGCAGGAGCTCAAGTATGTTGGGGTCTTGTTCAAGAGAGAGCGGGAGGATGACAGGTAGATCAGTGCAGCTTCTGTTTGTATCGGTCAGTTCTATTTAAGAGGGAGCTAAGTCAAAAGGCTAAGCTCTGAATTTACCACTTGATCTTTGTTCCTACCCTCACCTATGGTCACGAGCTGTGAGTTGTGACCGAAAGAACAAGATCCCGGACACAAGGGCCCGAAATGAGTTTCCTCCCCAAGGTGTCTGGGCTCTCCGTTAGAGATAGGGGGAGAAGCTCGGTCATCTGGGAGGGGGCATAGTGTCGAGCCACTGCTCCTCCTCATTGAGAGGAGGCCGATGAGGTGGCTGGAGCATTTGATGCCTTCCGGACACCTCCCTGGTGAGGTGTTCCAGGCATGTCCCACCGTAAAAAGATCCCTGGGACGAACCAGGACACGCGAGAAAAACTTTCTCTCGCCTTGCCTGGGAATGGCTCGGGATCCCTTCTGAAGAGCTGGATGAAGTAGCTGAGCGAAGGGAAGTCTGGGTATCCCTGCAGTCGAAGAAGGCTTGATGGATGGATAGTAGTAATCTTTAAATTATTTATTTTTTGTTGCCGCTGTTCTGACACCAAAAAAAAAAAAAGATTTGGTCCAGTTTTCGTCCAACAGTCATTCTATTGAGATGATTTTTCCTTTGTTGACCAGTCTGAAGTGTTGACAGTTTCTAATTCTCAACTTCCGTGCGCATCTTTATCAAATTATCTGCTATGCATGAGGGGCAGTCAAAAGGTAATGAGCCTATGTATATATATATATATATATATATATATATTCTAAGTTTTGTGACTTGCTCTTTTACAAGTTTTTGCACCACTTCTGTGGCTTATTCAGAAATTTTGTGATTCGATTAACTTTGATACTGTGATCTTCTCTGATCTGTACCTGAGCACTATTCCAGGATAAACCGCAAAAGGAATCACTTAAAGCAGGTTCTTGTTGTTTGTCCTTTATCCTGGACATTCACTTTGACTGCTGTAGCCTATTGCAGCTTTCCTGTACAGTCTTCAACCTTTTCAAATTGTTTCATTGTGGTTTGACATTCTAAAGCAAGAATTCAGTCACAGCTCAAATTCATTTGGGCTTATTACATTTAGACTGCCCCTCGTACGTCATTGCATTGAAGGAATCCCTGATGTGTTTAGTGTGTACCTTAGTTACAACAGCTGTGTTAATTCTGCTCTTCTCTGCAGGCCATGTGATAGCAGAGGAGGAGGCCCGAAAAGCTCACCAGTTGTGGCTCTCTGTGGAGGGACTCAACTACACCTTGAAGACCACTGATGCTGGTTCACCTACCAAGCCACTGGAAGCCGCCGTTCAGGCCGTGCGAGACAGTTGCCATGACAATCAATTTGCCTTGGCTCTGGCAACAGCTCTTCCAGAAGAATCACTACAGCGTGGCGTGTACAGTGAGGCCTCACTCCGAGCTCGGTTCTATGGTCTGCGATCACAAGTCCGCAGGGTTGCCCTTATTGATGAGTCTCACAACTCCTTGTACCAGTATTTCCTATCCTACCTGCAAGCTGCACTGCTGTTTGAGACAAAACAGAAAGTCCCGCCCACCCAGCTAAGCAGTGAGGATTTAGACCCGTTCAAGCTCCTTTCATACGCCACCTACTGCTTAGAGCATGGTGATCTGGAGTTAGCAGCTAAACTAGTGAACCAGTTGACAGGAGAGTCCCGGAGAGTGGTGGAGGACTGGCTGAATGAAGCCAGGCTTACGTTGGAAACCAGGCAGGTGGTCAGTGTGTTGTCTGCTTATGCAAATGCTGTAGGGTTAGGAACCACTCAAGCGCCATAGGGTCCCCCCTCTGAAAAAATGGACATCAAATTGTTTCCTTTTCCATGCTTAAAAGGTAGCTGATGAGTGGATTGCTTTTTGCTGAGGTGAGATTTTCACGAGTGTAAGCAAACCCAAACCTGATGATGGTGGTCCACTTGTCAGTTGTTTAAAAGAGTCATGTCGTAATACATAACTAATAACTTCTTTACCCACTAATTCTGGTTTTATCTGTTGAGGTCCACTTCAAACAGGTCTTTATTTTTGTCAAATATTATTCTTCTTTGCCCAGGAAATAATAATTAAAAGAATATTGTATTAGAAATGTCTTTCTGCATTTTATTTTTGTCAATAACGCACTTCAAAATAAAAATGGTACTTGCTTCTTGATTTTTTTTTTTTTTTTTTTTTTTTCCCCAAACATTTTCATTCATAATCAAATAAGTTCAAATAACTTACATTGTTTTGATCAACACGATGCGACTATTAAAGGTTTCTTACTGAAGATCTAGTTTGCACTACTTATAAAAGGTTTCTGTTTTGTGAACCAAAACATGCATTGCTTTCTGTCCGCAAAGGAATGTAAAGAAATTCCTATTAAATCCTGAATAATCAGCTTGACTAGAAAATGCAAGAAACCTTAAAAAAACCCTCACTGCTGTCACAACAAAATGGAGTAAACCTTGGGTATTTCTATCCATTTTCTTAGTCGCTTATCCTCACAAGGGTCGCGGGAGTGCTGGAGCCTATCCCAGCTGTTAACGAGCAAGTGGTGGGGTACACCCTGAACTGGTTGACAGCCAATCGCAGGTCACATGGAGACAAGCAGCCACACTCACAATCACACCTATTGGCAATTTAGAGTGTGCAATTAATGTTGCATGTTTTTGGGAATCTTGGAGGAAACCGGAGAATGCAAACCTATGGGCCACAAGCCAGTGCAGTCTGTTGGCCGGTTCCAAGCCCGGATAAATGCAGAGGGTTATACGTCAAGAAGGTCATCCGGCGTAAAAACTGTGCCAAACAAATATCATCTAAAGAATCCTATACCGGATTGGTCGTAGCCCGGGTTAACTACACCCGCCCCCAGCACCACTAACCTGCTGGGCGTAAGTGGAAATTCTGCTACTGTGGGTCGAAGTAATAGAAGAAGTGGAGGAAAGCGGATTCATCGGCAGAAGAAGAGGAATGCACAGAGGCTACAACTGAATGTAGGGACTTTGAATGTTGGGACTATGACAGGAAAAGCTCAGGAGTTGGTTGACATGATGATTCGGAGAAAGGTTGATATATTGTGCATCCAAGAGAGCAGGTGGAAAGGGAGTAAGGCGAGAAGTTTAGGAGCAGGGTTTAAATTATTTTACCATGGAGTAGATGGGAAGAGAAATGGAGTTGGAGTTGTTTTAAAGGAAGAGCTGGCTAAGAATGTCTTGAAGGTGAAAAGAGTATCAGATGGAGTGGTGAGCCTGAAATTTGAAATTGAGTGTGTTATGTATAATGTGATTAGCAGCTATGCTCCACAGGTAGGTTGTGACCTAAGTTGAAAGAGAAATTTAGGAAGAAACTAGATAAAGTAGGGCGGCATGGTGCCTCAGCTGGTAAATCGTTGGCCTCACAGTTATGAAGTCTCTGGTTCAACCCCAGCCCTCCCTGTGTGGAGTTTGCATGTTCTCCCCTGTACCTGCGTGGATTTTCTCCAGGCACTCTGGTTTCTTCCCACATCCCAAAACATGCAACATTAATTGGATGCTATAAATTGCCCCGAGGTGTGATTGTGAGCATGACTGTCTCTTTGTGCCTTGCAATTGGATGGCAAGCAGTTTAGGTTGTACCCCGCCTCCTGCCCGTTGACAGCTGGCAGAGGCTCCAGCACTCCCCGTGACCCTCATGAGGATAAGCAGCAAAAAAATGGATAGATGGATAGAGCAAGTAGTTCTGAGCATCCCAGATAGAGAGTTGTCATTGGTGCAGATTGTAATGGACATGTTAGTGAAGGAAACAGGGGGGACGAAGAAGTGATGGGTAAGTACGGTTTCCAGGAAAGGAACTTTGAGAGACAGATGGTGGTGGAATGTGCAAAAAGGATGGAAATTCCAGTAGTGAACACCTTTTTCCAGAATTGGGAGGAACATTGTGACCTACGAGGGCGGAGGTAGAAGCACGCAGGTGGATTATATTTTGTGCAGACGATGTAATCTGAAGGAGGTTACTGACTAAGGTTAGTGGTAGGGGAGAGTGTAGCTCGACAGCATAGGATGGTGGTGGGTAGGAAGATTAAGAAGATAAAGATAGAGGAGAGAACCATGTTGTGGAAGCTGAGAAAGGAAGAATGTTGTGCAGCCTTTCGGAAAGTGTTGAGCGAAGCTCTCAATGGACAGGAGGAGCACCCAGAAGACTGGACTACTAGAGCCAAGGTGATTAGAGAGACAGGCAGGAGAGTACTTGGTGTGTCTTCTCCGAAAAGATAGAAAGAAAACTTGGTGGTGGAACCCCAAAATACAGAAAGTCATTCAAGGAAAGAGATTAGCGAAGAAGTGGGACACTGAGAGGACCAAGCAGACGCAAAAGGAATACATTGAGATGCAACGTAGGGCAAAGGTAGAGGTGGCAAAGGCTAGACAAGAGGCATATGAAGACATGTACACCAGTTTGGACACGAACGAAGCAAAAAAGGATCTCTACAGGTTGGCCAGACAGAGGCATAGCGATGGGAAAGTGTGCAGCAGGTAAGGAGGATTAAGGACAGAGATTGAAATTTGACTGGTTCCAGTGGTGTGCTAAATAAAGAATACTTTGAGAAGTTGATTATTGAAGAAAATGAGAGGGAAGGATGAGTAGAAGAGGCAAGTGTTCAGGACCAGGAAGTGGTAATGAGAAAGGGGGAAGTTAGAAAGGCACAAAAGAGGATAAAATGGAAAGGCAGTTGGTCCTGATGACATACCTGTGGAGGTATGGAAGCAATTTGGAGAGGTGGCTGTAAAGTTTTTGACCAACCTATTCAACAGAATACTAGCAGGAAAGAAGATGCCTGAAGAATGAAGGAAAAGTGTGGTCGTTCCCATTTTGAAGAACAAAGGTGCTGTTCAGAGCTCTGGGAAGTATAGAGGAATAAAGTCAATGAGCCCCACAATGAAGTTATGGAAAAGAGTTGTGGAGGCTCGACTCAGGACAGATGTATCTGCGAGCAACAGTATGGTTTCATGCCGAGAAAGAGTACCACAGATGCATTGTTTGCCCAGAGGATGCGAGTGGAAAAGTACAGAGAAGGCCAGAAGAACCAACATTGTGTCTTTGTGGATCGAGAGAAAGCCTATGCCAGACTACCAAGAGAAGAACTGTGGTACAGCATGCAAAGGTCTGGTGTGACGGAGAAATATGTGAGAATAGTACAGGACATGTATGAATGCTGTCGAACAGTGGTGAGGTGTGACATAAGAATTTAAGGTGGAGGTGATCAAACAACAAAATAAGTAGCAGAGCCAAAACCTTTGTGGGATTAGCTGACCTTGCAACAAATGAAGACATACATTCAGGTGTGTTAAACAAAATGCAACAACCAATCTTAACAGCAGAACTAAAAATGTAGAAAAAAATAAAGGTGCTACATTACAAAATGGGATTTATGTCAGCACAGATACAAAACCCATTCTACCAACAAATATTTTTAAGTGGGCGGCAATATTAAACATTGGGAAGTGTCAGTTCTCAACAGGGGTAATGGTAGCCCTGGTACAAAGGCATTACATGACCCATGGATTTCACCTGTATGCAAAAAATGTTTGATAGGTCTTGTTTGACCTGTGCTCGACATAATCCACAGGGGAATGTGCATCCAAAATGTGGTTGGTTTCCTGAGGCTACACATCCATCCATCCCTCCATCCATTTTCTTCACCGCTTATCCTCACAAGGGTCGCGGGGAATGCTGGATCTTATACCAGCTGTCAACGGGCAGGAGGCAGGGTACACCCTGAACTGGTTCCCACCCAATCGTAGGGCACATGGAGACAAACAGACGCACTCACAATCACATCTAGGGGCAATTTAGAGAGTCCAATTAATGTTGCATGTTTTTGGGATGTGGGAGGAAACCGGAGTGTCCGGAGAAAACCCACACAGGCACAGGGAGAACATGCAAACTCCACCCAGGCGGGGCTGGGATCAAACCAAGGTCCTCAGAACTGTGAGGCCAACGCTTTCCCAGTTGAGCCAACGTGCCGCCAAGGCTACACATCCATTTCAGAAAATACACATGGATTTCAATGAACTAAACAAAAATGAGGGAAAACAATTTAGTCATCATCAATGCTCTTCCAAAATGGGTAGAAATATTCCCACCTAAACAACCTGATCCACGAACTGTATCTGAAGCATTATTCAAAGACATCATACTAATGGAACACACTTTGTAAACAAAGTGGTCGACAAAATAGGATTCATGTTCCACATTAACTTGAAACACCACTGTTCTTACCATCCACAAAGTGAGAGAACAGTACAATTAAGAACAGACTGAAGAAATGCATGGAAGAAACATAGACCATGGACACAATGGATAGCTTTAGTCAAACTATACGTACATTACAAGCACGACAGGTCTCATTCCATTCAAAACACTGTTTGGGAGAGCATACAAATTACCAATATTTTCCATACAATGAGAGATAGACGAATGATGAAAAAAAAAAAAAAAAGTACTCACACAAGTGGGTCCCTTTCAAGAGTTATTAACAACCCCAAACAGCTTTAAAAATCGCAAAAAGAGATACTTGAGTTCCTTTGTCGATTGTAAGGTTTATTTTGAAACCGTTGTTAACACTATAAACGAATTAATTTTTATTGGCCACTTGTAAGATAGCTGTTCTCATTCCCACTTCTGTAGTCCGGTAACACAGGGGAGTGAGACTGCTGTCATAATGGTGATGAAACAGTTAAATTTTGCTGGTGGGTATTGGATGAAAAACGCTATCCGTTATTTTACTTTTTCTGTTTGAGTGGTACCTGTGGGAACCGCCCAAGGTCCCAGAAAAACAAATTGGATAACTACATACAAAAAAATAAATTTCAGTTCACTAAAATGACACAGTAGAAGCGCAAATGTAAGACCACATTCTTGTGACAATAATCAGGCCATGAGAGTTGCAAGTGTTACAATATGGGAACTTGCAAATGGAACTAGGGCTTATGTGTCTTCTAAAAATCCTAAATTCAGGCAGGTCACAAACTACAATACAGTTTTGAGGTTAAAGGGAATGACTGCTTATTTTAACACTAAATTAGATTTTAAAAAAAGTAAAAAAAAAAAAAAGTTTCAAATCGCAACAGGCTTTTCCAGGCAAAATGTAAATTGGCTCCTTAAAGGAAAAAAAACTGAAAAAACTTGTTCAAATAATTATGTTGTTTGCACGGATCCACAGGTAACACCAGTGCTATTAATTCATCATGAATGCAAAAAAATAAAATAAATTGCTGTGTATCCATTAACGTCTTTTGAAAAACTCAAAAACATTTTTCTTATGGCGTGTCACCAGGAAATTTCACATGCATCAAATTTATAGGAACTGGAAGCAAATTAGGAAATGTATCAGCAAACCATTTTTGTGCCATTGTCATGGTGGTGTGGCGGTAAGTCTTTATGATTTTTACGCCGGATGCCCTTCCTAATGCAACCCTTCTGCATTTATTCGGAGAGAGAGTTAGAGCCTATCCCAGCTAACTTGGCGCGGAGGCAGACTACACCCTGAACTGGTCGACACCCAGTCGCAGGGCAGATATCGACACCATCACTGAGCGGGAATCGATCCTACAATGCCTGCATTCAAAACTCAAAACGGCCCTATGAGGGAAATCTGAATTATAACATGGTCCGCGAGAGAAATGAGTTTGACACCCCTGCACTACACCATCAGATTGAAAAAAAAAATGTGACAAGTTTTTGTGCTTTAATAACTTTACTATTGCCATTTGTCTATTCATTCTATGTCTTTCTTTATGAATTAACAGCTACTGTACATGCAGTTTTACCTGAACAGTGGCATAGACTGAGGAGGAGCTGAACGACATGGACAAAATAGTATAAAGAAACATGTGGATACACCTTACACACTGTAAAAAGGTCACCCAAGGCGAAAGGTGAGCAAAGTACAGGATAAGGTGTGTGCAGATTTATAGTATCTGAAAATACCCGAAGGCTGGTGAAGATTTAAAAGACACTTGACTCATTTAGGGGTGACTTGGTCGACATGACTTCACAATGGCTAAATAATATGATAGCATGTTGGGCTGCAACGTTGACAGCCATAATGATGATTTTGTTCATATGGTCCCTTTTCCTACCACACATTAGATAAAGAGGCGTAACCTCATTTCAATAACATTGATAACTCTGCGGCAGTCACCGAGGCATGAGCGGGAGACTCCCTGTGTTCATCACAATGAATCAGTTAAGCACGATTTTAATTCTTTGGTCAAGTCTAATTGTAACATTCTAACAAAGTAGCTAACTCTACTAGTAATAAGGTATCCATCAAATAAATGGTATCTGACAAATAATGTACGAGACTCTAGGTGGAACACCCTGGTTGCGGACGAAGGTAACAGATAGATCCCCTCCTGGGGAACATCATATTCTCTGCACTGCATTCTCTGCAAACACCTAATAACCCTGCTTTAGACAGAAATAGGCCTTACAATACAGGTAAATGTAACTAAAGGTTCAATTTTTGCCCTGGCTTTTAAGCCTTCTACCACGTCTCGCTGGGGATTCCATCTATGGGCTGATGCGAAAGGAAACCCCCATTTTCTTCTCATCAATTGCCAATTCAATGCTACCCTAAACCCGAATGCCATACAAAAGAGTCCGTATGCTATGGAAAGAGTTGAAGTATTTTAACCGAAAAAGCGTGAGCGGGAACTTTTTTTTTGCAATGCAATAAAGAATGCTTTGCTTCTGCCTGTAATGAACATTGTTTGGCTTCTGCCTGCAATGAAGAAATGCTTTGCTCTGTTCCAATTCAGTTACTTTTCCTGCCTGCAATGAAGAATGCTTTGCTCTGCCTGCAATGAAGAATGCTTTGCTCTGCTCTAGAAAAATGTGGTAGCAAATGTAGGATAAACAGGGGGAAAATGTAGGAATAATTGAATATAATTACCATACATCTGCTTCCAATAAAGAAATGCTTTGCTCGGCTCTAGATAACGTGGCAGCCGCCCAGGAGGAGATAGCAAGAACAAAAACCTCTAATAATCAGCACTGTTCGAACCAGGAGCACCTGTCTGTTAAAGAAATGATGACCACACATGTACTCAGCAATCCTCCACACGCACACACACACACACACACACACACACACACACACACACACACACACACACACACAAACAAGTACACTTTGTTTCCAGCTATGTTTTGCTCACCCTTCTCCTTTTTGGAACATCCATGTAAATAAGGGGCGTTTTGAAACAAAATAAATATAGGTGCTTAGGAAACGATAATCAGGAGTGTGAAGTGATGAATTGTACGAGACATTTCCTCTCCTCTCTCCTCGCGAGACTTGAACTGGTGTCTGTGCTTCCTTTTTGTCCAGCTTAATGAATGTTTAATTGGTAAATCTGACAGTGGGACTGCATCGGGGATCAGCTCTGAGCCGCTTCCTGTTTGCTGTGGTAATGGATAGGCTGACAGATGAGGTTAGAATGGAATTCCCTTGGACTACAATGTTCAAGATGATATTGTGACATGCAGTGAAAGCAGGGAGCAGGTGGAGGAACAATTAGAAAGATGGAGGCATGCACTGGAAAGTAGAGGAATGAAGATTACCCAAAGTAAAACAGAATATATGTGTGTGAATGAGAAAGGTGGAGGGGGAAGAGTGAGGCTACAGGAGAAGAGATGGCACAGGTTGACGACTTCAAATATTTAGGGTCAACAATCCAGAGCAATGGTGAGTGTGGTAAGAAAGTAATGAAACTGGTCCAAGCAGGTTGGAACAGCTGGCGGAAGGTGTCTGGTGTGTTATGTGACAAAAGAGTCTGCTCGGAAGAAGGGCAAAGTTTATTAAACAGTGGCGTGGCCGCCTTTCATTTGCGGATTAGACACGGTGGCACTGAAGAGACAACAGGAAGCAGAACTGGAGGTGGCAGGAATGAAGATGTTGAGTTTCTCGCTAGGAGTGAGCAGGTTCATTAGAGGGACAGCCAAAGTTGGGCGTTTTGGCGACAAGGTTATAGAAAGCAGACTTCGATGGTTTGGTCCAGAGGCGAGAGAGTGAGTATATTGGGAGAAGGGTGCTGAGGATGAAGCTGCCAGGCAAAAGATTGAGAGGACCAAAGAGAAGGTTGATGGATGTTCTGAGGGAAGACATGAGGGCAGTTGGTATTAGAGAAGGAGATGTAGGAGATGGGCTTAGATTGAAAAAGATAACATGCTGTGGCGACCCCAAACGGGAAAAGCCCAAAGGAAAAGAAGAAGAAGAAGGGAGGAAACCGGAGTGCCTGGAGAAAACCCATGCAGGCATGGCGAGGACATGCAAAAGCCACACAGGCAGGGCCGGGATTGAACTCGGGTCCTCAGAACAGTGAGGCCAACGCTTTACAGCTGTTCCACCGTTCCACCCACCTTGGGTAGTTGAGGTTTAGAAAAAAAACAGTCCCTTTTTACACATTCTATTTTTTGGTCACTGTTCTGTTTTACTTCAGATAATCTTCATTCCTCTCCTTTCCACTGCATACCTCCATCTTTCTGAATTGTTCCTCCACCTGCTCCCTGCTGTCACTGCATATCACAATATCATCTGTCAGCCTATCCATTACCACAGCAAACACAAAGGTGCTCAGAGCTGATCCCTGATGCAGTCCCACCTCCACCTTAAATTAATGTCACACCTAAGGCACACCTCACCATTGTTCTGCTGCCATCATACATGTCCTGTACTATTGTAACATACTTCTCTGCCACACCAGACTTAATCATGCAGTACCACAGTTCCTCTCTTTGTATTCTGTCATAGGCTTTCTCTAGATCCACAAAGACCCAATGTAGGTCCATCTGGCCTCTGAACTTTTCCACTAGCATCCTGAGGGCAAATAATGCATCTGTGGTACTCTTTCGAGGCATGAAACCATACTGTTGCTCACAGCAACAAGTGTGGTTCATTGTGTGACTCACAAGTATCAAGAATCAAGTGGGACATAACCCTAAACTGGAACGAATCTTATTGGATATTTTAAACTTTTTCAACAAATAAAAACCTAAAAAGTGGGGTGTGCAATATTATTCGGCCCCTTAACTTTCAGTGCAGCAAACTCACTCCAGAAGTTCAGTGAGGATCTCTGAATGATCCAATGTTGACTGATGATGATAAGTAGACTCCACTTGTTTATCAGACCACTGCAAATGTACCAAGACTTGGCCGTCCCTCTAAACTTTCACCTCGAACAAGGAGAAGACTGATCAGAGATGTACCCAAGAGGCCCATAATCACTCTGGATGGACTGCAGAGTTCTACAGCTTAGGTGGGAGTGTCTGTACATTGGACAACAATCAGTCATACACTGCACAAATCAGGCCTTTATGAAAGAGTGGCAAGAAGAAAGCCATTTCTCAAAGACGTCCATAAAAAGTCTTGTTTAAGGTTTGCCACAAGCCACCAGCGAGACACACCAAACGTGGAAGAAGGTGCTCTGATCAGATGAAACCAAAGTTGAACATTTTGGCCACAATCCAAAACGATATGTTTGACATAAAAGCAACACAGCTCATAACCCTGAACACACCCTCCCCAATGTCAAACATGGTGGTGGCAGCCTCATGGTTTCGTGCTTTTCTTCAGCCGGGACAGGGAAGATGGTAAAAAGGAATGGGAAGATGAATGGAGCCAAATACAGGACCATTCTGGAAGAAAACCTGTTGGAGTCTGCAAAAGACCTGAGACTGGGACGGAGATTTATTTTCCAACAGGACAATGATCCAAAACATAAAGCCAAATCTACAATGGCAAAGCTGAAGACTGCTGTTCACAAATGCTCCCCATCCAACCTCACTGAGCTCGAGCTGTTTTGCAAGCAAGAATGGGCAGAAATTTCAGTCTTTCAATGTGCAAAACTGATAGAGACATCCCCTGTAATTGCAGAAAAAGGTGGCGCTACAAAGTATTAATGGAAGGAGGCCGAATAATATTGCACGCCACACTTTTCAGGTTTTTATTTGTTAATGTTTATGCTTTTTAACGCATTTCCATCGCTATACTTCATCACCCTTACCTGCTACACATCTTTCCTATCTCAATCCCTTTGTCCGGCCAACCTGTCGAGATCCTTTTCTCCTGCTTTCGTGTCCAACCAGGTATACATGTTGTCATAAGCCTCTTGTTTAGCCTTTGCCCTACGTCGCATCTCAATGTATTCCTTTCGCCTCTCCTCAGTCCTCTGTGTCCCACTTATTCTTCGCTAATCTCTTTACTTGTAAGACTTCCTGTATTTTGGGGTCCCACCACCAAGTTTCCTTCTCCCTTCTCCTACCAGAAGACACACCAAGTAGTCACCTGACTGTCTCTCTGATCACATAGTCCAGTCTTCCGAAACCCTGTCTCATCTCTTTCCGAAAGGCCGCAGAACATGCTTCCTTTCTCAGCTACCATCACATGATTCTCTGCTCTATCTTTGTCTTCTTAATCTTCCTCCCCACCTCCAGAGTCATCCTTCATACCACCATCCTCTGCTGTTGAGCTACACTCTCCCCTCCCACTAATTTACAGTCAGTAACCTCCTTCAGATTATGTAATCTGCACAAAATGTAATTCACCTTCGTGCTTCTACGTCCGGTCTTGGAGGTCACCCTATGTTGCTCCCTCTTCTGGAAAAAGGTGTTCATTACTGCTATTTCCATCTTTTCCACCACCATCTGTCCCTCAAAGTTCCTTTCCTGGATGCAGTTCTTACCCATCACTTCTTCATCACTCCTGTTTCCTTCACCAACATATCCATTACAATCTGCACCAATCACAACTCTCTCTCTGTCTGGGATACTCAGAAGTACTTCATCTAGTTCCTTCCATAATTTCTCTTTCAACTCTTGGTCACATCTTACCTGTGGGGTATAGCTACTAATCACATTACACATAACACCCTCAATGTCGAGTTTCAGCCTCCAAGACATTCCGAACCAGGTCTTCCTTTAAAATAACCCCAACTCCATTTCTCTTCTCATCTACTCCATGGTAAAATAATTTCAACCCTGCTCCTAAACTTCTAGCCTTACTACCTTTCTCCAAAAAAAAAACAAGGAGTGGCTCCGTAAGAACCATATCAAGGTTCTGACATGACCTAGTCAGTCTCCAGACTTAAACCAGATAGAAAATCTTTGGAGGGAGCTGAAACATGTCCATTACAATCTGCACCAATCACAACTCTCTCGCTGTCTGGAATGCTCAGAACTACTTCAGCTAGTTCCTTCCAGAATTTCTCTTTCAACTCTAGGTCACATCCTACCCGTGGAGCATGCGCGCTAATCACATTCTCAATAACACCCTCAATTTCAAATTTCAGCCTCATCACTCAATCTGATACTCTTTTCACCTCCACGACATTCCTAACCAGGTCTTCCTTTAAAATAACTCCAACCCCATTTCTCTTCTCATCTACTCCATGGTAAAATAATTTAAACCCTGCTCCTAAACTTCTTGCCTTACTCCCTTTCCTCCTGCTCTCTTGGGTGCACAATATATCAACCTTTCTCCGAATCATCATGTCAACCAACTCCTGTCATAGTCCCAACATTCAAAGTCCCAACACTCAGTTGTAGACTCTGTGCACTCCTCTTCTTCTTCTTCTGCCGATGAATCCGGTTTCCTCCTTGTCTTTGTCTTCGACCCACAGTTGCTGAATATCCACCGATGCCCTGCAAGCTACCGGTGCCGGGAGCGGGTGTTGTTAACCCAGGCTAGGCCCGATCCGGTATGGGATTCTTTAGATGACGCTCATATTTGTTTGGCACAGTTTTACGCTGGATGCCCTCCCTGAGGCAACCCTCTGTATTTATCCGGGCTTGGGACTGGCCGATAGATTGCACTGGTTTGTGCCCCCATAGGGCTGCATTTCACGTGAAATGTCCAAAAGGGGCAAATAACACTCTCGACCACTGTTACACATCCATTAAAAACACATATCGTGCAGTGCCCCGCGCACCCATTAGTTCCTCTCAGCACTGCTTTTTCTTCTTTTTCTTTCGGCTTGTTTTTCCATTTCAGCCTATTGCGTGCATCCTCCTCTCTACCACCCACTGTCATCATGAACTCCCTCACAACATCCATCAATCTTTTCTTTGGTCTTGCGACAGTGTTTTTTTTTTTCTTTTTTTTCTAAACCTCAAATACACAAAGTAGGTGGAATGGTGGAACACATGTAAACCGTTGGCCTCACATTTCTGAGTGTTCAATCCCTGTCTGGGTGAAGTTTGCATGTTCTCTCCGTGTCTGCGTGGCTTTTCTCCGGGCACTCCGGTTTCTTCCCTTCTTCTTTTCCGTTCGGCTTTTCCCGTTTGGGGTCACCACAGTGTGTCAACTTTTTCCATCTAAGCCCATCTCCTACAACTCCTTCTCCAGCACCAACTGCCCTCATGTCTTCCCTCACAACATCTGTCAACCTTCTCTTTGGTATTCCTCTCACTCTTTTGCCTGACAGCTCCATCTTCAGCACCCTTCTACCAACATACTCACTCTCTCCCCTTTGAACATGTCCAAACCATCGAAGTCTGCCCTCTCTAACCTTGTCTCCAAAACATCTAACTTTGGCTGTCCCTCTCATGAACCTGCTAACTCCTAGCGAGAAACTCAACATCTTCATTTCTGCTCCCTCAAGTTCTGCTTCCTGTCGTTTCTTCAGTGCCATCGTCTCTAATCTGTACATCATGGCTGCCCTCACCACTGTTTTATAAACTTTCATAAAGTCTGAGCACTGCTTGCTGTACTTAATACCGACATACAGGCAAGCACTTAAATGTGCGAAGCCTTTCGTAAAATCAGTTAAAAAGTGGTCCAACGAGGCAAAATTAGAACTTCAAAGCTGCTTTGACTGCACAGACTGGAGTGTCTTTGAAAATTCAGCGTGAAACCTAGATTAATTCACTGATATTGTTGCCACGTATGTGAGTTTCTGTGTGGAGTTCTGTGTTCCAACATAGACTTTTTGGACTTTTGAGAATAACAAGCCATGGTTTTCAGCTAGACTTGGGCAACTCCGCCAGGCTAAAGAGATTGCATGTCATAGTGGGGACAAGGCCCTCTACAATCACACTTGAAACCAACTGACCAAAGAAATTACCATTCCAAAGAGGGACCATGCAGTTAAACTGGAAAAACATAGAACTTTGTGCTAATGTCTCCAAATCAATTTGGCACAGATTACAATCGGTCACTAACTACAAGTGACATCCCCCCCCCCCACCTCCCGGTAGAAAACAAGAGCGGGGTAGCTGACGATCTAAATAACTTTTACTGCAGATTTGAAAGAGACACTTCCACTTCATGCACCCACAAAGCTCCATCACTGTCCACTCCACCATTTAACATTCATGAAAGGGACGTTAGACAGAGCTTCAAAAAACAAAAGATCAACAAAGCGCCGGGCCCAGACCTTGTGTCCCCATCCTGCCTCAAAGTCTCTGCAGACCAACTTGGTCCTGTCTTCATAAAGATCTTCAACAGGTCTTTACAACGGTGTGAAGTACCAACCTGCTTCAAATGTTCCACCATTATACCAGTCCCCAAAAAAGCAGCCGTCTCCAGTCTTAATGAGCTATTGCCTTGACATCTGTGGTCATGAAGTCCTTTGAACGCCTTGTGGTGGACCACCTAAAGAGCGTCACAGGCCCCATCTGGACCCACTGCAGTTTGCCTATTGAGCTACAGTGAAGAAAATGAGTATTTGAACACCCTGCTATATTGCAAGTTCTCCCACTTGGAAATCATGGAGGGGTCTGAAATTTTCATCGTAGTGCATGTCCACTGTGAGAGAAATAATCTAAAATGAAAAATCCAGAAATCGCAATGTATGATTTTTTTTTTTTAGATTTTTGTGATACAGCTGCAAATAAGTATTTGAATACCTATCCATCAGCTAGAATTTTGACCCTCAAAGGCCTGTTAGTCCACCTTTAAAAGTCCACCTCCACTCCATGCTTTATTCTGAATCAGATGCACCTGTGTGAGGTCGTTAGGTGCATAAAGACACCTGTCCACCCCATACAATGAGTAAGACTCAAACTTGTAACATTTTCCAAGACCACAGAGCTGTCCTAAGGCCGACAGAGAAATTTCCAAGCAGCTTGGTGACAAAAAGGTCCACTGTTGGAGCAGTCATTATAGAATGGAAGAAGCTAAACATGACAGTCAATCTCAAACGGAGTGGAGCCCCATGGTGTCTCAATGATCCTTATAAAGGTGAGGAATCACGGTTTGAAATCATGCATGGCATGGAAGGTTCCCCTGCTTAAACCAGCACATGTCAAGGCTCATCTTAATTTTGCCAATGACCAATTTGATGATATAGAGGAGTTATGGGAGAAAGTTTTGTTGTCAGACGAGACCAAAATGGATCTTTGTGGTCATAATTCCACTCACCGTGTTTGGAGGAAGACGAATGATGAGTTCCATCCCAACAACACCATCCCTACTGTGAAGCATGGCGGTGGTAGCACCATGGTTTGGGGGTGTTTTTCTGCACATGGGACAGGACGACTGCACTGTATTAAGGCGAGGATGACTGCGGCCATGTATTGTGAGTTTTTGGGGAACAACCTCTTTCCCTCTGTCAGAGCATTGAAGGTGGGTCGTGGCTGAGTCTTTCAACATGTCAATAACCCGAAGCACACAGCCAGGAAAACCAAGGAGTGGCTCCGTAAGGAGCATATCAAGGTTCTGGCGTGGCCTAGCCAGTCTCCGACCCGAAACCAAATCGAAACTCTATGGAGGGAGCTGAAACTCCGTGTTTCTCAGCGACAGCCCAGAAACCTGTCTGATCTAGAGAAGATTTGTGTGGAAGAGTGGACCAAAATCCCTCCTGCAGTGTGTTCAAACCTTGTGAACAACTACAGGAAGCATTTGACCTCTGTAATTACGAATAAAGTCTACTGTACCAAATATTAGCATTGGTTTTCTTGGGTGTTCAAATACTTTTTTGGAGTTGTACCACACAAATAAAACATTAAAAACTCATACATTGTGATTTCTGGATTTTTCTTTCAAGATTATCTCTCTCACACTGGACATGCACCTCCGATGAAAATTTCAGATCCCTCCATGATTTCTAAGTGGAAGAACTTTCAATGTAGCAGGGTTTTCAGATACTTATTTTCTTCACTGTAAAAGCTTCTGGCGGGAAATGTGGATGCATCAGCACTGGCTGTGCCCTTTTCAACTTCACCTCACGACCAACACTTGTGAATGTTGCTGAATGTGAATTTCTGGATGAGGTTGCTGTTTTGTTGATGCATGATGAGATGCCGTTTCATTTTTTTTTAATATATCTTTACTTTTATTTACTTTCTTCTACCTCATTATCATTTACTATTTTATTACTTTACTTCACTCTTACTTTCTTTTAAGTCATTTATGTTAAGTATTTAGTAACTTGTTTGGTTTAGTTTTTAGTGTTTTGATGACTTTGTTTTCATGTTTGGGTTTTGATACTGATGTAGTAGTAGGAGTAGTCGTGGATTGATCTGGACATAGATACCTGTCCTGTTTTGTCTCTCTCTGTTTGTCACTTTAATATCACAAAAGGACTTTGACTGATCTTTAGTCAGGCTTGATAACTCATGACTTGTACAATTTCCTCTCTTTGCAAGGACTTGCCTTTCTTTTTCTCATAAAAATGCAAAGAAAATATTGTCTCCTTGCTCATGGTGTCAGAAAAAGATTTTGCACCCAAATGAGTTGGTCTGCCCTTGTCTCACCTTATCTTTTGTTCTTCCGATTGTCTGAGAACAGCTTCATCATTTTGTTGATGAGTTGTGTACACATTTCTACCATTTTTTTGGGCCATAGAGGTGGATGTTCTTGGAAATATACTGTAATTTCCTGTATATAATGCGCCCCCATGTACAATACGCACACCCAAAGTTGAGCCCCGAATTTTGAATAACATACCGATGTAAAATTCAATTTTACAATGCATGACATGACTTCTACCCGTATGATCATACGATCCACGAGTTTCATTGACAATATTTGTGATTTTTGGGAGCGCAGACATATTTACAAGACAGACAGTTTCTGTCTAAATAGACAAGGTGTTAAGTTACTGGCGGCCTACATTTTTTTACTGTGTATGTCATTCTCCAGCTCAATAAGAAAAAAGTGGAAACATTGAAGTATGTCTTATGCCCATATTTAGTCATGACTGCATAATTTCCTCATGTCCTCATTGGGACTCTGTTCTGTAGCCAGATGAACTGCATACTGGACACTTTGTAATAATCCATTGCCAGATAGAACAGGTTGAGACAGAAACCTTTTGTATCAGTGGAAAGCCCTGATGTCATGCCACAGGTTTGATACCACCCATGATCTGCCCTTCTGACAAGATAAAGGATGTGTGCTTTTTCTGTACCTTCGCAATTGTGATCTGCTCTCTACAGCGATTGTCTGTAACTCATACGTGCCCGGAATATTCTGTAAGTAAAATTCTTTGAAGAAACTGTTCATCGTGTCCAGCCTTTATTTGGATAACCAACATTCTCACTACCCGAAATTAAACAAACGCGCGGAGGAAAAAAGCGTCCTCCAACAATGTTTACACAACTCGAGCATGAAAGGATGCAGTTGTTCCCAAACAATTGGAGGAACAAGATATAAGGTGACACAAGGTGGAGACAGATCCATTTAGATAATCCAAACAATCAGAGGACTAAATGGCAAATGAGATGAGCCAGCACTTTAAAAATCTCTGACACATCTTCTTGTCCCATTGGAGCCAAGCCCAAAGCGAGACTCACGCTCTACTAACTTGAATGCAATGTTTGGTCTGACGGATAGGCCGAAGACTATTGTCAATATTGGAGTCCAGTCTACACCATGCCAAGATCTTCCTCCAAGTCCACATCGCCTGAAACCACTGTCTGCTAAGATGCAAAAATCCCCTCCTCCACACATGAAGAATCTTACCTGTGAATATGACTTATATCTGCTGGGTCTTTTCCAAAATAACTCAGACCCATATGGAGATGGCACCTTATGAAAAATTACGACTAAAAATTAATGCAAAATTTGGAATACTGCCCTTCCGGTAACCAGCCCAAAAGAACAAACCTGTGCTTAATCGTGCTGTGGCGCGCCAAAACATCACCTGTATTTTCCTTAAAGGTAATGGTGCCCCAATTGGCAATATGTCTGATAATCAGTGTGCAGAGACCCAAGGAAGCACCTTTCTTCCAACCTGTCAGCCATGCTGATGTGTGGTGCGGAGGGGACCGTCACTTCGACCGCCTCCCGTGTAACAGTACGGGCAGATGTGTATTAGTAACTTTACTTTTACCCATTTCCGTTGTTCCAGTCACCCTAGATGATCTGGTGCTTGCTCCTGAACACTTCAAGGAAGCTCTTGGCCTACACTGTTCACATCGGTCCAAACCGACCTGGCTTGTTGCTGACAACCCCACCTACATTGATGTTATTGGCGTCCCCTGTGGTGTCCCAGATGAGTATAAACTGGCTGATGGTAGTTGCCGGTTTTGAAAATATACCTGTACTTTCCGCTTTTTTCCCCGTTACTCCTGACGAAAATGTCAACCGTATCAGTTCCATACATTATAATGTGGAACGTTTGGACAATTTCTCCCTTTAAGTACTTGAAGCTGTACATGAGCAACTTAAGGCTACATCTATTATGGCTTTCCAAAATACAATTGTATTAGATGCACTGTTGGCAAAGAAAGTTGGGTGTTTGCCGAATAACACTCAACCTGGCGGACGCCTCACTAAAGACTTAGAACCCTTACTAAGAAAATGAAGGAACACCCTGGTGTTGACACATCTATCAGGGATAACTGGATGAATGTATTTGGTGAATGGAAAGGTGTCATTTCAACAATCTTGATCTCTCTGGCTGTCTTCACCTCTATTCTCACCCTCGTGGATGCTGTTGCATTCTCGTGGATGCTGTTGCATTCCTTGTATTCGTACTCTTTTAAACCGTCTGATTGAGAAAGCGACTGGTGCCCCAGCTGATGGCCGCGGTAATTGTCCTCATTAGACCCCCGCCCTGACACACTCCTCAAGATGATTTTATTGTTGCTGTCGCTCCCCTTGAAAATGATGCTGAACTTCCACCGCTTCCTGATTGTCATGATGTTGACATGCCCTGTGATTGCATTGCCCTTGCTCATATTGTGTGATTAATCTGAGTTTTGTTGCTTTTTTTTTTATAAATGTTTTGCTGTCTTTGAGTTGTCTGGTACTGTCCTGCAGGTTTAAAGCTTACGAGTGTTCTGAATCATGTGGTTCCGCACTTGCTGCGAGGTATGTTTGAAAGACAAGAGAGGGTTTTATGTTTTCCATATTTCTTGAAGGATTACTTTTGTGATTTTCACGTTTGTTTTTGTGATCTATTTCATCAAGAGAGGGAATGAAGACTATTTTACTTTTATTGTACTTTCATTATTTGCTTAAATATGACCTTATACATTTAATCAACAGATAGTGTTGTCCATTTGCTAATCAGATAAGGATGTGTTGTGGAGTGTGGTGGCTGTCCTTGATCTTTGTACGTAGAAAACCTGCTGGTGACATCCTCCTCTCCCAGGCGTTGCCGTTGTGACAAACAACACCAGATAAGGAGCAGAAAGATACTATCCCGGCCCCAGGTCGAGGGGTTGGGGTGCAGCAAATTTTACCATGGACCCATACATATAAAAATCTTGTGCTACGGCAGCTTTTGTCTTCATCTTTGTGCCATCCTGCCAGAAGACACACATCTTGTGTGCGGCAGATGCCTAAATAAGACCCGGACGTCTGTATTGCAAATTTCTTTGTAATACATCCATTTGCTCGTCTAATCATTGGTCATGTCTTCCTCGATCCGTGAAAACGCATAGGGTCCAAACTTGCAAATCCCTACAAGCGTCACTGACGGAGTGTTTGTCAAGAAATGCATGAATGCTATCGCGAAGGAAGTGTGTCCTGAGAAGAAAGACATCTTTAATACCATGAGTCTGTCGGCGAGTACAATCACCAGACGGCTTGAAAAATTCGCGAATAATGACTATGCCAAGCTGCAGCAGAAGATGAAAGAATTTGAATTTTTTTACATTAGCACTGGATGAGAGCACGGATGTGCAGGACACAGCACATACTAATTTTTATTCGTGAAATTAGCGCAAACTTTGAGATGTGCTCGGAGCTGCCACCCCCCCAAAGTCTCAAAGGGACTAATATGGGGAGGATATTTTTGGCAATGAGCACCAAACTACGGAAGAGTTACACCTGGACTGGTCAAAACTGGCCAGCGTCACAACTGACGAGGCTCTGAGTATGGTGGGCGTGTCTTGGGGTCTAATAGGATACATGAACTGGGATATGGAAGAACAGGGTTTCACCGCCCCGCTACAAATCCACTGCCTAATTCACCAGCAAGTACTGTGCTGCAAAATTTTGAGGTGGGATTCTGTCATGAAGGTTGTGGTGTCATGCATAAACTTCATCAGAACAAAGGGATTTAAACACACGCAGTTCCAAGAGTTCCTGTCTGAACTGGAATGTCCGCACGGCGATGTGCTGTACAACGCAGGGTCCGATGGTTGAGCCGGGGTAGAATTTTGAGGCGTTTTTACGAGTTGCTACCCAAAATTAATATTTCTTCATTCACAAAAAAAAACTGTGCCAGAGCTGATCGACATTTTAATAGATATGCTAGAAATGCTGAAGACCTCTAACTTGCAGCTACAGGGCTAGGAGAAACTCATTTGCAACTTCTATTCCCACTTAAAAGCATTTCATGTGCAACTTGAGCTGCTTTTGGGACAAGTGAAAAAGCACAGCTTCATCCATCTCCCGGCTACACAAAACCTCTCTGCAAAAAACCCAGTGGCCCCGTTTCCACTGGAAATGCTGAAAGCGAAGTTTCCTGTGTGATTCTGTGAACTACATGTTTATGCGAAAGAAATCCGTCTTTTCCAGAACCCTTATGTTGCCGACATTGATGAAGCCCAGCCTTCTTATCAGTTTGAGTTGGCTGAGTTAAAGAACTGTTATGTTCTGAAAGATGCATTCAAGTCCAGCAATCTCGTTGACTCCTACGCCCCCCTCACAAACGACATGTACCTGGACATCAAAAAACACACACTAAAGATGTCCACATCTTTTGCCAGCATGTATATATGAGAGCAAAGCTTTTCACGCATGAAACTGCTGAAAAGCCCAATGAGATCAAGAATGACAGATGAATATCTGCATCAGTGGCAGTGACAAAAATGGAACCTGACATTCAACTTCTCACCAGCCAGATGCAGGCCCACAGTTCACAGTTATGAACTTACAAAGGTAAGATCACTTTTCTGACTTTAATCATTAAAGTTTAATTAGTCATTCTGAGCATATATAAATATAATCAAAATGAGATCTGATGGGATAAAATCCACCAGCACAACCATATTGGGAGTGGTCCTGGTAGTGCTGTGTAGGTCCTGTATCACTGGGTTCAGTTTCTCAGCCTGTTTGCTTTGTGGTTTTCACAGGGAAGTTGATGAGAGAGAGCTGCAAACAGCGATGTCTGCCAGCCTACTGGAATTTACAAGATTATAAGGAAGGAACACAGTAACTTTGAGAGACTGCTCATATGAATGTCATTTGAAAAAAAGATTCTGCTCTAACAAATAAGCTAGAAATTGAACCTGTTACGATCGTGCATGGCACAACAGAAAGTTCATGTTCCTTTTTCTGTAAAAAGTCAGAGGATTATTTGATTATTATTTATTTCATAAATAGTGTCGTTTATTTCCTGGCTTTCTTCTGTGAAGAACCCTGTGAGGGTTATGTAGTTATTTATTTCATTAATAATGGTATTTATTTCCTGATTTTTGTTCTGTGGAGAATCCAGAAAACGTTTTTTGATTTTGAGTGTGTGAGTTTCTGGAAAACAATTTTTTACAGTTAGGTACTGCTGCAGTCACACTTTTTGTGTTACAAACTGACCTCAGCCCCCCTTCAGAGAAGTGAAGAGTTATGTGGCCCTCACAGGAAAAAGTTTGGGGACCACTGATCTGAAGAATTCCACACTGGATCGGTCTGGATTGATGGGAAGAGAAATGGAGTAAGGGTTATTTTAAAGGAAGAGCTAGCTAAGAATGTCTTGGAGGTGAAAAGAGTATCTGACCAAGTGATGAGATTGAAATTTGAAATTGAGAGTATTATGTATAATATGATTAGTGGCTATGCCCCACAAGTAGGACGTGAACTAGCAACTAGATGAAGTAGTTCTGATCTTATCAGACAGAGAGTTGTGATTGGTGCAGACTGTAATGGTCATGTTAGTGAAGGAAACAGGGGCGGTGAAAAAGTGATGGGTAAGTATAGCATCCAGGAAAGGAACTTTGAGGGACTGATGGTGGTGGACTTTGCAAAATGGATGGAAATGGCAGTACTGAACACTTTTTTCCAGAAGAGGCAGGAACATAGAGTGACCTACACGAGCGGAGGTAGAAGCACACAGGTGGATTATGTTTTGTGCAGACAATGTAATCTGAAGGAGGTTACTGACTGTAAAGTAGTGGTAGGGGAGAGTGTAGCTCGACAGCACAGGATGGTGTGTAGGATGATTCTGGTGGTGGGTAAGAAGATTAAGAAAACAAAGTTAGAGCAGAGAACCATGTGGTGGACTCTGAAAAAGGAAGACTATTGGCTATTATCCTAGGTCAGACAGTCTGATGTTGGATGGAGAGCATATATCCTGCCCCATAACTTGCATTTTCTTCCAGGTGGTTGTCAACCCAAAGGCCTCACATGTCTTTGCTCTCTGCATTTCTCCTGCAGCTGTTTGAGGGAGAAGACCATGTCGATAGTGAACCTGTGGGCAGGGAAGCCACACTGAGATTCGGGTAGATTCTTTCTGCAAACTGCTGGAGTCTCTGCAGTGCAACTTTAGCAAACAGCTTCTCAAAGGTACTCAAGTTTTATAGGCAGACATCAAAGCCCTATTTGCTTAAAGTGCATGTCTTATTGTATATTCTAAGCGTCGGTTTCAAACCAGTCCATTAATTTGTTGTATGTTTATGTGGTTTCTGAACACCAATATTGCTGAGCTGTACACAACGTCCCTCAATTAATCCCATATTTCCTGGGCTTTGTTGCTCTCCCGGCCTGGTTGACTCTTTTCCAGCGTTACAGCAAATTCTGTCACCTTAGTTGGATTTCGTGTGTTGCTGGTGTTGATGCGGGGTCTGCCATCTTTCTTAGAGTGACAGATTCTTCTGGTCTGCAGTTTTACCTTGCTGCACACTAAAGAGTTATCTGTATCGCAGTCAGTGCTCTGGAAGCTGCGGGTGAGGTTGGCGCATGGTCAGGTGCGACGTCTGAGGAGAACCAGATCAAGTTGGTGGCAATTGCTTGCACCTGGGGTGTCTCCAGGAGACTTTATGCTGTGGGTTGGTGTTGAAAACGTGTTTGTGTCGAAGAGGTCATGATTGCAGCAGAGTTTGAGGAGAGGCTGTGCGTTTTCATTCATGCATCTAACACAAAAGTGACCTAGACAGGAGGGCTAACTCATGTGGTCAGCACCCACTCTGGCATTGAAATCTCCAAGGATGCAGGATTTTCTCTGTTTCCTCTCTCAGTGGGAAGATGGATCCCAGCAGGCTGTTTCTGATTGCAAAGCCAACACCGAGTTCCCTGGTCTGAACTAGTGACTTGCCTTGCCAGAAGAAAGTGAAGTCATTTTTACTCACAGAGCCTGATCCAGGATGTGTGATTTCCTGGAGGCAACAATGTCCATCTGCAGCCTGGTTAGCTCCAAGTACATAACGGCTGTTTTGCGGGTGTCACTAATGCCCAACTTCAAGGCTACAAACTTTTTTGGATTTCTTTTTCTGTTGGTATTCTTATTGCTTAATGCACAGGTGACGATCTGCTTATTGGTTTTCACCCGAAGCACCACGCACCCAGTGAGGCTAACAGACCGTGGTGAGGCAGCACCTTACTGGCTGGGGGCTGCCTAGCTTGAGGCTGGCAGTAGCTATCCAATGAGCCACGATGGCCTCTCCTACTGTTGGAAGCAGCTCCTGGCGTCCAACTCTACACCAATCGTGAAGGGGATTTATGGCCGGTAGACTCCTGGTTCCCATGGACTTTTTACTTGGAAATAATAATAAAATAGAGCTGGAGTGTTCTCTCCAGTGTAGAAGTTTATGGAGAGTAGTCTGTTCCCCAAGCAGTAGGTCCCCCCTCTCCACGTTGCCAGAATGAGCCATTGAAAAGGCAGATGCTAGTATACATGATTCCTGCGCCATCGCAGGAGTTTTGAGAATGGGCTGAGTAGCGCGTTAAACTGCTTTGGGGACACCGGGAGAATTTCCAAGCAAAAACCCCTGCTGTGAGCAAACAATACATAGGCTCGTCTCATATTTACCAAAAATCATCTTGATGATCCTGTTATGAGTGTCTATATTTAGTTATGTATAACATTGTATTGTATTTGTTCTGTATGCATTCTTCAGTCTTTATTTTTCTTATGTACATTCCTTATTACGTACACTATTGCGCCGTCTGACATGAACCTTTGGTGAACTTTTTGAAAGAGGAGACTCTATTACGTCGTCGGATGTGATTCTTTATGGGACTTTCAAGAAGTGCCACGATAAGGACCAGCTAACTTTAAATTGGAGCTTCTTACAACCGACTGTTGCTTCGGACAAGTAATGACTTGGCTTTCGGCACCCCGCCTTCTGCCTCACATCTTTTCGACATTTCTGGATTCACTATTCCACTGCTGGAAATAACACAGCTCCAGGAATGAATCACATTTGTCTACGAGGACATTGGTTCGTACTGTGGTGAATTTGTTGTTTCGTGCGTTAGCTCGTGTTACACGTAACTAAACTGCCATTGTACCCTTATTTTGTGTTAGTTTGTTATTGTATTGTATTGTGTGTTGTTAAATTATCTTAATGCAAAACTGATTTGTTATACTTTGCTGTTTTGACAAAGGGGATTTCATCATTCTCAATTTAAACCTTTAAAAAATTGGGGGTTTGAATTAATTCAACATTTGAGACAATTAAAACCTTTAATTTTTTATATATTTGCAACTCAACTGTGAATTCAGCAAAATTGTATAAACTTGACGATTTTCTTTAATCTCCTACCCCTCAGTCTGTGCTCTGCTAAAATCTGATAGTTTGTGAACTCCTAGTCATCGCAAACTTGATGCCAAACCTGCTATGAGGATATTTCAAATTTTTAAAATTGTTCTGAATAATTTCATTGATGAAGAATCTTTTTTAACCTGATGTCTTAGCCATGGTAAAAGAGGAACCTCAAGACTTTTTGGAATTAAAGAAAGTGAAATTACAAGAGAGGGCACGGTGGATCGGATGGTAAAGCGTTGGCCTCACAGTTCTGAGGACACAGGTTCGATCCCGGCCCCGCCTGTGTGGAGTTTGCATGTTCTCCCTGTGCCTGAATGGGTTTTCTCTGGGCACTCCAGTTTCCTCCCACATCCCAAAAACATCCAACATTAATTGGACACTCTAAATTGCCCCTAGGTGTGATGGTGAGTTGATCTGTTGTTGTCTCCATGTGCCCTGCGATTGGCTGGTAACCGGTTCAGGGTGTCCCCCGCCTCCTGCTCGTTGACTGCTGGGATAGGCTCCAGCACTCCCTGCGACCCTCGTGAGGATAAGCGGCAAAGAAAATTGATGGATGGAATTACAAGAAAAAGAAATAGAACTTAGAACATTTGAAATTGAATCTTGAAAAGAGATGGAACTTAAAAAACTTGAAAGTCCCTCTGTTTCTTCAGTTACTTCTTCACATTTTGATATTACAAGGTATGCCAGACTGGTTCCTCCTTTAAATGAGAAAGAAGTTGATAAGTACTTTCTCCACTTTGGGAAAGTTGCTGAAAACCTCAAGTGGCCTAAAGAGTCATGCACTATGCTATTGCAAACTGTTTTAAAGGATAAAGCTCAGGATGCATATTTGGCTTTTTCTGTCGAGCAGAGTTGTGATTATGATTTTATCAGAAAGACGCTTCTGAAAGCTTATGCGTTAGTGCCCGAAGCAAAACGTCAGGAATTTAGAAACGCTCATAAAAGGGACAAAGAGAGTTTAGTAGAATTTGCTAGGGAAAACTTTGTTTGATAGGTGGTGTAGTTCTAATGAGGTTTCAGATTTTGAGGGTTGTCAAGTAAGTTGCCATGCCACGAATAGCAATGGAGCGAATTGATTGTAATTGGCTTGTGTGGCTTGGGTTCATGTGTTGAGCTAGAACCAACTCTCAAATTGAACACCAGATGTCGCCAAACCAAATTATACTTGATTGGGTCACCAGCACGGCAAAGACACGGAATGACTGTCGAGTAATAAATGCTATCTGAACAATTTCATTTTATTAAACACTTAAAACTTCTAGTTTCATCTATCTTTGTCATTCTTGTATTGAGTTGTCTCATTATTACCATTCAACCTCATTAAAGATCGATCGTCAATGACAATAACATCATTTAGTCGTAAAATTATATTCTAATCAGTTACTCATTGATAATCTCTGTTTTAAAACAAAACCAATCCGTACAATACTAATAAGGATTGTTAAATTTGCTAGGTCAATGACAAGTCCAATCGATTCATAAGAGATGGAGTTGATGTAAAAGCAGAGCGATCACTTTGTCAACCTTTTAGTCTGTAAGGTTACTTGTTAAAGGCTGATAAGTGAGGGCAAATCGGATTGGCTCTGCAAAACTAAAGGCAGTTATTACACCTAGGTGAATTCATCTCGACACTGACTTAAGAAGCTTCCGTCCTCCTGCATGGACGGCGTTAGAGTCGGCTGGGGCAAAGGGGTAGCTTAACCCTTTAACTGGAGAGTCGGTCAGGTCATTTCTCCCAATTAGTCCTGCGGATAAGCGGAATCTTCCAGGGTTTAAAGCAGTTAGTTTTGATGGAGGATTTTAAGCAGTGTATTAATTCTGATCTCAAGACTTATTTGATGAACAGTAGGTTAATGACTTACATCAGGGGTGCCCAGACTTTTTTTTTACCCCAAGATCTACTTCTCAAGCATCCAGCCTCTCGTGATCAACGGGGATGGGGGGAGGGGAACTTTATTTTTCTTTCAAGTCACAAAGTACAACCCACTACAAGAATGCAAACAAAACATTTATTTTAAAGTATATTGAGGATTCTATATGTGTAAATGTATGTTTGTGTGCCTTGCATTACAGCATGAGCCAATATTACACAACATAAATAACTTTCAACATTTTTTGTAACTATCTGAGTTCACGTTGATCACGAAACACCATACAAATGAAAATGCACACCCGGGCTGTGTCAGTCACGTCAGTAGCTTCACAGCGCCGTGTAACTGTACTCCTTTACAGCTGCAGAGGTCTTATTGAAGATAATATTTCCACCTTACTTTTAAAAGACCGGAACAACGAGTCAGCTATCCCTTTTTTACCTTCTCTCTGTTTTGGAAAGATTTCTTCTTAATAATGATGATGTGACGAACCCGAAAATTATGCTTCGGTGGCGGCTTTCGCTGTTGAACTATATTGTGTGAAAAGTGACTGCTGTGTGGCCAATTGGGATTTTAGTTCGTTCACTTTTCTCATTCTCAGCTTGCTTTTCGACAGAATGTCGGTGTCGTATTTTCCATAAACAGTTCAAAAATACCACTCCACATTTCACTCCACTCGCAGATAAGGCAAACGCACTTCGAAAATGACCATTAAAAAGTTGGCCGCCTCCCATTCCATATGAAAGTGATACGTTTTTGTCTTCTTCACTGCAGCATCCATACTCATGTTTGTTAAGATTTTTTAAATGAGAGCTTAAAATAGGGAGGAACTCACTGAGTGTGTTTTCCTGTACTGTCATTGTTTGCACATGCGCAGTGCGCTAAAGTTAAAAAAAAAATACGTCTGTTGTCTTTTTTTTTTTTTTTTTCTTGGCACGCCATAGCGATCGCCTGAAACTGCCTCGTGATCCACTGGTCGATTACGATCGACATATTGACCACTCCTGCCTTTCATAACGCAGCGGTGTTGGCAGATTATTTTTTGATTTATAAGAGTTCTTTTTGATCTCATGGCAATTTCAAGTTTCTCGCCAAAAGGACTTTTTGTCGGGTAGGACTACTTACCATACATGGTAAAGTAGTGATAGGGTAGGTTGAAATTCTTCTGACAAAAAGTCACATTCTCAGTCTAAACCCAAGTCTTCCAGTGACTCTTGTGACTCTGGTCCTGCCTGTGCTTATTGTAAGAAGCCTGGTCACTTGATTTCTGCTTGCCAAAAGCTCAAGTACAAACATCAGTCCACTGGTTCCCCAAACGCTTTTGTATACATCACACCCAAGCCTTTCTTTCCAGGAGGTTCTGAGTAGAGTTTTATTTATGAGAATAAACTTTCAGATTCTGAAGTTTGGAAGGAGTATTTGCTTTTTATTCACACTGGTTCGGTTTCACTGATGGGAGCTAATTCTACCACATGCCCCATTACTATTCAAAGGGACACTGGAGCTGTTCAATCTGATTTTGAAGGATATTTTGCCATTTTCTCCAAAGTCTTCAGCTAACTCAGATGTTACTCTTCAGGGTGTAAGTGGCAGTTCTCTTGCTTCTTTACACAAATTTCTTCAGATCTGATTTCTGACACCATCAAAGTTGGCGTTCTTGACTGTCTTCCAGTCCCATGATTTGTTGATCAGCAACGATCTTATGGGAACCCAGGTTTGTGCTGATCCTCTTGTCACTGTTTCTCCATAGTGTTCAGTCAGTACAGAGATTTTGTACTGTTCCAAAGACTCGGCAACAACAATGACAATAGGTCTGGAACGTGTCAAAGTTTATATAGATGACACCTGAAGAGAATTCGGGAATTCTTCGAGAGACTCTCGGCAAGGTAATTGACAGTCAATTTTACGAAGTGTGAGTTTGGAAAGGCCCAAAGTGTATTTTTAGGGCATGTTGTACGGCACGGTCTGGTACAACCAGTTAGTGCTAAAGTTGGGGCTATTGTACATTTCCCAGTTCCACAGTGTAACTCATGAGATTCCTGGGTATGGCAGGATATTACAGGAAATTTTGCCAACATTTCTCAGATGTTGTATCCCCACTTACTAATCTTTTGTGGAAAAGGGTTAAATTTTGGTGGGATAGCAGTTGTCAATATGCATTTGTAAAAGTCAAAGCCATACTCTTGAATCATCCAGTGTTGCAGGCACCAAACTTTGAGAAAGCATTTAAATTTCAAATTGATGCAAGTGATATAGGTGTTGTCCTGATGCAAGAAGATGACTCGGGTCTTGATCATCCAGTGTGTTACTTTCCAAAATGTTTGATAGTCACCTAATTATTTAACCATTGAAAAGGAAACGCTAGTTCTTTTGTTAGCTTTGCAGCATTTTGAGGTGTACTTAGGGAGACTTTTTCCATATAAGTCTTTACAGATCACGATCCCTTGACTTTTCTTCACAAAATGAATGTCAGGTTTACCAATTAGACAATTATTAAACTGGACAAAAAAGGAAGCAAAGACACCAGTTCAAGTTTGACAGCTTGCGAGGAGAGAGGAGTCTCGTACAATTCGCCACTGCACTTTCTGATTATCCTCTCCTCAGCACCTCTATTTATTTAATTTCAAGGCGCCCCTTATTTACATGGATGATACAAAAAGGAGACTGCAAGCAAAACACAGTGGGAAACAAAGTGTACTTGTTTGCTCATGTGTGTGTGTGTGCATGTGTGTGGAAGATTGCTGAATACATGTGTGGTCATCATTTCTTTAACAGGTAGCAGGTGCTCCTGGTTCTAATAGTTCTGATGATTACATGTTTTTGTTCTTACTATCTCCTTCTAGGCGGCTGCCACGTTATTTGGAACAGAGCAAAGCATTTCTTTATTGGAAGCAGATGTATGATGATTACTGTATATTCACAATTATTCCTACAATGAAGAACAAAAACCTGAGGCTTATGAGGTGGAGTTTGACTTTGTAATGATTTAGTCATAAAGCACATTAAAGGTAGAGACAATGTTTGTGCTGATGCACTTTCCTGATTGTAAAATGCTGTGAATGGTTGATGCTACATCTGTACAGAATTGAATTTTTCTGTATTTCCATATCTGTATTTTTATGATTCAACATGTTTGAATTGGTGCTTATTTAGTTAACAGAGATTTTCTTTGTAACTTTCTTTTCTTTAAGGGCGAGAGTGTTATGAGTGTTTATATTTAGTTATTTATGTATAAAATTGTATTGCATTCGTTATGTTTTCATTCTTTATTTTTCTTTGTTATGTACATTTATTATGTCATCTGACATTTGGTGAATGTTTCGAAGGAGGGGACTCTATTACGTCGTTGGACGCGACTCTTTATGGAACTTTCTTGTCTTAACAGGTATGCTTACACAAGGAAAATATATAGAAAATCGGTACTATATAAACAAAAGATTATTGAAAAGACCCCCATTCATATAAAGTTGTAAAAATAACAGAAAACGCTCCAATTTGCACATAGTGCCAGTGTCACTCACCCTTTGACATTCACACACAAACTGAATGTCAGACATGTCACGTCAAAAACCTGAAGCTGAATAGAAAACAAATAGATGGACTTCCCAACTCCAGTTTTCTTTCTAGTCTGCTTCACCACTTACTGACCAGCTGATGGAACTTTCGAGAAATGCCTATAAAAAGACAGGATGACTTTTAGTTGGAGCTTCTTACAAATGCCCGCTGCTTCGGACAAGTAACAACTCGCCTTCTGTCACCCCACCTTCTGCCTCGCGTCTTTTGGACATTTCTGGATTCATTACTCCATCGCTGGAAATAACACTCTCCTACAGGAACGAATAACATTCGCCAACAAGGACATTCCTTTGGAGTGTGGTGATAATACGTCGTTTCGTTCGTTAGCTCATATTACACATAACTAGACTGCCATTGTACCTCTATTTTGTGTTAGTTTATTGTGTTATTGTTTTCTTGTATTGTGTTTGATTAAATTGTCTTAACGCAATACAACGATTTGTTATATTTTGCTGGTTTCATTATTCTAAGTTTACACGTAACAATCCTCAAGACTTTTGGAGAAACATTCTGTGGACTGACGAGACAAAATTTGAACTTTTTGGAAAGTGTGCAGCCCGTTATAGTTGGTGTAAAAATGGCCCAGCATTTGCTTCCTTGAGTCCTTGCTCTCTGTCCTCTGGTGATTGCAATTCTCTGTTCGGGTTCATCCAATCTGTTGTTTATGACCTTGGTATCCTCTCTTATTCCCTGGAAAGTTCCGCACTTTCGCTCCAAAACTCTCTCAGTTCTTGCAGTATCGTTAGCAATTTTATCCATACCTTCGTATTTTTGTAGCGTTACCTCCTCCGGGTCTGAATGGCTAGCGCTTGCTACATCGTCAACGACGGGATCTTCCTCAACTTAAGGGGTCTCTTCTGCCATCTGTGGGACAACTTTGTTCTTTTGTTTGGGCATATTACAAACGCCTCTTTGTCTTCTTTGATTCACGGGTGGAAGAAAAACTCAAAGTATATGTAGTTTATAAACCAAAACTACATCAGGATGGGGAGCTCTATTATTTTGCTCAATCGGAAGTCCAGTTTCTTTTTTGTGCTTTAATAAATTGGATTGTCATTTGAAAACTTACTTGGGTTGTCTCAAAATGATACTAAAATTGGTTTTATATTTTAAAAATTTCGTGTGGTAGAAAAAAAAAACAGAAATCAGGAAGGGGTCTCAATCCATTTCACGGCACTGTATGTCATGTGGCGATATTCCATCCATCCATTTTCTTAGCCACTTATCCTCCCAAGGGTTGCGGGAGTGCTGGAGCCTATGCTAGCTGTTGGGTACACCCTTAACTGGTTACCAGCTAATCGCAGGCCACATAGAGACAAACAGCCACACCTAGAGACAATTTAGAGAGTCTAATTAATGTTGCATGTTTTTTTGGATATTGAAGAAACCAGAGAGCCTGGAGAAAACCTCACGTACGCACAGGGAAAACATGTAAACTCCACATGGGGAAGGCCTGGATATAACCCGGATCATAGCTGTGAGGCCAACGCTTTCCAGCTGTTCCACCGTGCCGTCCCGGAGAAGGCTTTCCTCCACAAATTCTCTGTACATGGTCGCATTCATCATCATCAAATTGCCCGAGTTGTACCATTATAGTCTGTAAAGTACCATCAAATTAAAGCTAAAACAACTTTTCTGAATAGCCCACATAATACACATACATACTATATATATATATATATATATTATATATGTATATATATATATATATATGTATATGTATTTGAACAAGTTGCTATATTGCAAGTTCTCCCACTTAGAAATCATGGGGGGGTCTGAAATTTTCATTGTAGGTGCATGTCCACTGTGAGAGAGATAATCTAAAAAGAAAAATTTAGAAATCACAATGCATGGCTTTTTTCAGCTGTAAAATAAGTATTTGAACACCTAAGAAAACCAATGTTAATATTAGGTATAGAAGCCTTTGTTTGCAATTACAGAGGTCAAACGTTTCCTGTAGTTGTTCACCAAGTTTGCACACACTGCAGGAGGGATTTTGGTCCACTCTTCCACACAAATCTTCTCTAGATCAGACAGGTTTCTGGGCTGTCTGGGCTGGGGTATTTTGGCTCACTTCTCCTCACAAACGGGTTTGTTGGCTGTTGCTGAGAAACAGCTCCCTCCAAACATTTTCCTTTGGGTTGAGGTCTGGAGACTGGCTACGCCACACCAGAACCTTGATTGTTTTCCTGGATGTATGCTTCGGGTCATTGTCATGTTGAGGGAAAGCGGTTGTTCCCCAAAATCTCACAATACATGGCTGTGGTCATCTTCTCCTTAATACAGTGCAGTCGTCCTGTACCATGTGCAAAGCATGATGCTCCCACACCCATGCTTCTCAATTGGGATGGTGTTCTTGAGATGGAACTCATCATTCGTATTCCTCCAAACACGGTTAGTGGAATTATGACCAAAAAGTTCAATTTTTGTCTCATCTGACTACAAAACCTTCTCCCATGACTCCTCTCTATCATCCAAATGGTCGTTGGCAAACTTAAGATGGGGCTTGACATGTGCTGGTTTTAGCAGGGGATGCATGATTTCAAACCATTACGTCTTAGTGTATTATCAACAGTCACCTTGGGAACGGTGGTCCTAGCTCTTTTCAGGTCATTGACCAAATCCTGTCGTGTAGTCCTGGGCTGATTCCTCACCTTTCTAAGGATCATTGAGATCCCACGAGGTGATATCTTGCATGGGGCTCCACTTTGATTGAGAATGACCGTCATGCTTAGCTTCTTCCATTTTCTAATGATCGTTCCAACAGTGGACCTTTTTTCACCAAGCTGCTTGGCAATTTCTCCATAGCCCTTTCCAGCCCTGTGGAGTTGTACAATTTTGTCTCTGGTGTCTTTGGACGGCTCTTTGGTCTTGGCCATGTTACAAATTTGAGTCTTACTGATCGTATGGGGTGGACAGGGGTCTTTATGCAGCTCACGACCTCACACAGGTGCATCTGATTCGGGATAATACATGGGGTGGAGGCGGACATTTAAAAGCAGACTAACAGGTCTGTGAGGGTCAGAATTCTAGCCGATAGACAGGTGTTCAAATACTTATTTGCAGCTGTATCACACAAATAAATTAAAAATATCATACATTGTGATATCTGGATTGTTCTTTTTAGATTATCTGTCTCACATTGGACATGCACGTACAATGAAAATTTCAGACCCCTCCATGATTTCCAAGTGGGAGAACTTGCAATTTAGCAGGGTGGTCAAATACTTATTTTCGTCACTGTATAAATATATATGTATATTTAAAATACAGAATTAGCTTTTTGTGCACTGTATTGTCTGTGCTTTTATCCTGGATCAGGCTGTGCCAAGGTGAAATTTTAAAACTACACACCATCTCATCCTGCACTTTGTACTTTGGCTTTCTCTCTCAAAAAAGAGAAAATGTCATCCAGTTTCACCACTTGTTTTTCTATGAATCACATACTCTGACATTCATGGCATCTAAAGCAACAGCATTTCTTTTTTCACTTTCTCCATTTTTATCGAAAGTAAACATAAGCGGCATTTTTAGCCAGGCTTTGCTCTACGTTGCCCAGACTGTGTTGCGAACAAAAGCAGCGGTGGTGGATGCTGTCATTATAAAACACATTGATGGGCTGCATAAGTACTGTAACAATTGTAATTATGAGTGTACATCTTTAAGAGCGGAGTTTGCGTCTGGTGTAAGGTTAACTAGAAAAAGAAAATGTGGCAGAGCAGTGGTTGTTGTTAGAGAAAGTTCTGTGTGCTGCCTAAAAGAAACTAGTGGCTTCTTCTCATTTTGAATGTAACAACCAGTCATCCCTCACTCATTGAATCACATTGCAAAATGACACAAACTGAATAGTTGTATGTTATACTTTCAGATTGCATTGGATTTTTTGTTTTTGTGTGCAACGCAGAATATCTGCGAAGAAACTGCATAGGCAGTGCACAATTCTGCACGTCCGCAGTTTAGAGGGAACATTGGCTGACATATATATGTATATATATTTTTTGGCACACCATCCCGCGATCGACCAAGACTGCCTTGCGATCGACCAGTCGATCGTGATCGATTCATTGAGCACCCCTGCTCGAGATGGACAGCTCCCGGAAGACTGGAATACTACTGCCAAAGTACTCAGAGAACCCAACAGGAGGGTACTGGGGGTGCCTTCTGGTAGGAAAGGGGAGAAGGAGACTTAGTGGTGGAACCCAAAATACAGGAAGTCATCCAAGGAAAGAGATTAGCGAAGAAGTGAGACATGGAGAGGACTGAGGACAGCCGGAAGGAATAGATTGAGATTCAACGTAGGGCAAAGGTAGAGGTGGCGAAGGCTAAACAAGAGGCATATGACAACATGTACACCAAGTTGGATACAAAAGAGTGAGAAAAGGATCTCTACAGGTTGGCCAGACAGAGGGATAGAGACAGGAAGGATGTGCAGAAGGTAAAGGTGATGAAGGATAGCGATGGAAATGTAAGTAGATGGAAAGAGTACTTTGAGAAGTTAATGAATGAAGAGAACGGGAGGGAAGTTCGAGTTGAAGAGGCAAGCGTGAATGACCAAGAAGTGGCAATGATTAGAAAGGGGAAGTAAGAAAGGCACTGAACAGAATGAAAAATGGAAAGACAGTCGATCCAGATGACATACCAGTGGAGGTATAAAAGCAAATTGGAGAGGTGGCTGTGGAGTTTTTGAGCAACTTATTCAATAGAATACTGGCAGGAGAGAAGATGCCAGAAGATTGGAGGGAAAGTGTGCTAGTTCCAATTTTAAGAACAAAGGGGATGTTCAGAACTGTGGAAACTACAGAGGAATGAAGATGATGAGCCACACAATGAAGTTATGTGAAAGAGTAGTAGAGGCTAGACTCAGGATAGAAGTCAGTATCTGCGAGCAACAGTATGGTTTCATGCCTAGAAAGAGTACTACAGATGCATTATTTTCCTTGAGGATGCTCATGGCAAAGTAGAGAAGGTCAGAAGGAGCTCCATTGTGTCTTTGTAGACCCTGAGAAAGCCTCTGACAGAGTACCAAGAGAGGAACTATGGTACTGTATGCGCAAGTCTGGTGTGGCGGAGAAATATGTTTCATCGTACAGGACATGTATGAGGGCAGCTGAACAGCGGTGAGGTGTGCCGTTGGTGTGTCAGAAGAATTTAACGTGGAGGTGGGTCTGCATTAGGGATCCGCTGGGAGGCCCTTTGTTGGATGTTTTGTAAACAAGGTGAGAGAGAGCAGACTTAGATGGTTTGGTCATGTTCAGAGGCGAAAGAGTGAGGATATTGGTAGAAGAGCTGCCAGGGAAAAGAGCGAGAGGAAGACCAAAGAAAAAGTTGATGGATGTTGCGAGGGAGGACATGAGGACAGTGGGCATTGGACAAGAAGATGCACGAGATAGGTTTAGATGGAAAAAGATGAACACTGTGGCAACCCCTAACAGGACAAGCCGAAAGGAAAAAAAGAAGACTTTGTCTGGTCCCTCACCTAGGACCTTTTTGCCATGGGTGGCCCTACCAGAGGCATGAAGAACCAGACAATTAGCTCCTAGAATCATCGGTACACACAAACCACTCCACCACGATAAGGTGACGGCTCAAGGAGGGGTCTTTATTCACTATTTTATTTATTATTTTATTAGCATCATGTAGTAGAAATACTTTTTCTTAAAAAAAAAATACTTTTGAGTGCGTTTCAGAGCCAGTACTTTTTACTTTTACTTGCGGTCATATTTGGATCAGTACTTTTGACTTAAGTTATTTCTTTCTCAGTATTTTAGTTCTACCAAAGTCAGGTTTCTGGGTGCTTTTGCCATCTCTGCTTCTCTGTCTCTTAGACATGCCTCTTCGGTTATTTAACACTTGAATCCCGCCTCTCTTTTCTCTTCCACGTCAAGCTAATTTTTTTTTTTTCCTCTGGTTTGCTCAGCGTGACAGCCGAGCCATGCCAATACCCCCTCTGCTTCCTTTTCCTTTGCCCATTGGCACGCTCTGTCACCACGTCCAAAAATCCCCTCCTTCGCTAAAACAATGCTATTTTTGGTTGATCGATTTCTCAAACCATGATTGGTAATGAATGGCATCCTGTAACGGTCACCCATGCAATATTATACACACACACACACACACACACACACACACACACACACCACACACACACACACCACACACACACACACACACACACACACACACACACACACATATACGGTATATATATACCATGTATATATATGATAATCCCTTTTATTTTGTAGTTAATTGGGACCAGAACATTTTTCTTTTTAGATTTTTTTAATGGTTTTAATCGGTCATACATATTTTAACCTACTATATTGTCATGTTTAAAATGCATCAAGGAATATGAAACAGTTTACCACTTCAAAGAGCTGTTTAAATAATAAATAATTTGAAATATGATAAATTATTCTATTTACAACCAAAATGAAAACATAGTTTCAGGAGAGGAAAATAGTTAGCTTTGTATACATATGTTCTCCCACTTGCACATAAGTCATTTTTCCTTTTTTTTCTTCAATATGCCTGAGCCTGCACGCGTATGCATATGCTCACATCCAGATCTCTGAAACACCGACTGTGCATAAACTGAGAGTTAGTGTGCAACAGCAACGATGTAAGGTTGGCTGTAAATCATAGCCCATCGAGTTTTCCTGAAACTTATGATCTTCATTTAAATACAGCCCAAAAATATAGCATAGCTTAAATGTAAAAAATTCCTTAGGTAGCAGGTTGGCGTCAGCCAGACATGATATGCACAATGAAGTGGCTCAAACTTCAAAGGAGAGCATGCATTTTTTTACTCTGTGGGAAATAAATTCTATAAAAGTAGTTCAATCTGAACACTGCAATTATCACTACATGCATGTTCGGGGGTCCACCAATTAAAAGAGGGGGTGGGACGCACCTGCCATTTTGTAGATCAACAAGGCCCAAACGTCTATGCAGCAGTTAAAAAAACTCAACTTGTGCCGATCGTCTTCACCAGTAGAAATCCCAACAAATGCGACAAAAACTCAGTGATCAGGTTAATGCAACTTTTTTTTTCCCCCCATGACCTCTCGGCTTAAAATGGATAACTTTCTAAAAGTGTCCTACAAAGTGTCGTAAAGTAGTGAAAAACTTCAAGTGCAATATTCACAAGCATTTTTAAGCCATTTTTAAGTTGAATATGATGTTTCACCTTCCTGGGACTCTGTCGATGGAAGAATGCAAGTACGACTAGATTTGAAAAGGAACATTCACATTTAGAGTTTCTCCACCTAGAGTGCCTATCGAGCACAACAGTGCATAAAATGACAGACTTTAGTGGATGGAAGAGCACAGCCAGTGAAGCATGTAGCTCCCTGTGGCTTTTTTTTTTTTTTTTTTACCTAAGAACATGAAAGGACCTGGCTCTTTATACACAAAACCGGTCTGGAAAATTTACCTTACTATGGGCATAGCCCAAAAACCGAGGTCCAGATTGTATTGTTGCTGGGTGCACCATGGACTGGTCGCCAGTAAATCTCAGGTCACACATAGGAAAACCAGCATTCACACCCACACATATGGAAATTTAGTCTTAAATTAACCCAGTGATTCCTGAAGTTGGGGTCGCACCCCCATGGGGGATGCAGAACAATTGAATGCATGAACGAATGAAAACATTGCATGAAGAGCAATGTTGAACATTAAAGAAGAAAAAAAAACTGTTACATAGAACATAATAATTTAATTTGAAAAGTTACACTTCTAATAATCTGTAGTTTATGGCAGTACACATTTTTTTTTTATTTTGAGGTTTATATTTATTACAATGTGTAAAATAAACTAAAACTAAACAAATTCTGTATGTATGTCGTGTTTTTCAGGACAGCAGGAACTGACATTCAAAACCTTGAACCTCAACATTGTTAGGACAAAATTCGAACCACGCCCCATGTGGTGGTGTTAACACTGAAAAATCTGTTAATCCGGAGTCTTCCAGTCTTTCTGGTGATTTACAGAAAGCCAGAGAAAGATGACAAATAATCTTTGAAAAAAGTAAGGGAAGCACAAGCAGAGCCTCAAAGCTTGTTTCCTCAGCAACTCCAGACATCATGAGAGGTTTGTTTACCCTCTTGTGATCATCTATCTATCATGGAAGCCAGTCGTGTCACCTGCCTCAGTGTGTCCAAAATAGAGTAAATAAGAGCCCCTTTCCAATAACGAGCATCTGAGGTTTTTTTTTGTTACATCCAGCAACCCATGGCACACATCTGAGGAGTTTGTGAGATAGCACACATTGCTCCTCTGGATGACAGCAAAAGGGAAACTTAATAGTTGAAATCAGATAGGGGCGAAATCATCTCTGTATTGTTTATTTGTTGTCTCTCACAACCTATGTTTTTTCTTGATTTTGAAGTAGAATGACTCAGAAAACACACAAACTCTACAAGAGATTCACACACACTTTGTAATAAACAAGAGCTGTTGCTTTATTTGGATACACTGTCACGATCCTGCCGGCTGACTATTCCGCAACAATTATGCGGGTAACGGAAAATTCTTGAACCCAATGATGCACAGTGCGCAATCCCTGAACATGACTTTGCCGGACCCGCATACCGAACACATACGTTTTCACGTTTTTGATTCCCGAAACAGTGACTCTATTCTGGGCAGCCCCCGGCACAACCAAATCAGAGCATGGGGCGCGGAGTGTGGCGCAGCGTGCTTCGACGCTCCAGAAGAGTGGAATCTGGAGGTCACTTTGGTAGAGCCGCGGGACCCACAACCAGAATCGGAGCTGTCACTAGTTCCGTCTTGCTACTGGGACTTAAAGGAGGTCTTTTCTGAAGCAAAGGCCAGGTCACTTCCTCCTCACTGGCCTTATGGCTGCACCATCTTGTTATTGCCTGGCACTTCACCCTCACGTGGGAGGCTTTTTTTCTTTAACAGGCCCGGAGCACCAACCATGAGGACATATGTTGGAGGAGTCGCTGGCGGCGGGTCTCATTCGACCATCGTCTTCGACCGCAGGAGCTGGCTTCTTCTATGTTAATAAAAAGGATGCCACCTTAAGTCCCTGTATCGACTACCGGGGATTGAACGACATCACCGTCAAAAATAGATACCCTCTTGCCCTAATTGCCACAGCATTTGAGTTGTTGCAAGGGGCCTGGATTTTCACCAAACTGGGTCTACGAAATGCGTACCACCTGGTGCACATCAGGGAAGGGGATGAGTGGAAGACAGCCTTCAACACACCACCGGGCCACTACGAATAGCTTGTGATGCCGTTTGGTCTGACTGGTACTGCGCGAAATGCTGAACAAACACGTGTTTGTCTTCCCAGACAATATTTAGATTTTTTTCCCCCAGACGAGGCTTCCCATGTCAAGCATGTTCAAGACATGTTACAGCAACTGCTGCGGTATGACCTTTACGTCAAGGTGGAGAAGTGCCAGTTTCATTGGCCTTCCATCACGTTCTCGAGCTTCTTTTTAGCAGAGGGAGGGATCTGCATGGACCCAAGCAAAGTCGACTCTACTGTCGTGATCCTGCTGGCCCTAGCCCTGGCTGTGCAGGTCCCCTGACAGACCTGCAGTCATCAGGAGGCGCACACCCACGCCTCATCCCCAGTAATTACTTGCAGTACTTATAGGACCCAGTGGATGGTCTGGTTTTGCCAGATCGTTGACATTGATGCCTTGTTCCTGCACTTCCTCGACTCTGATCTCAACTCACGGTGTACCGATTCCTCTCTGTCTCCCGACCTACCCCGTAAGCCTGACATCATTATCACTGCTACTCTCGTGGACTGCCTGCTTTGTTACCTACTCTGGACTAAATAAAGATATTTCCCCAACTGCCTCCACGTTTCCCAAGTCGTGCATTTCAGTCCAACTCCGCGTTCTGGTTATGACATACACTAAAACAGCATCATTGAGCTTTTCATCCATAACAGTACACTGTACACATATACTCCCTCAGATCTGTTTCATGTCTTGCTTGATTTACCTGCGAAGGCTATATTAATGTGGTAATCCACAAATGGGAATACTTGAATTTCAATGTGCACAGATAACGTGTTTAGACCGTCATTTGCAAAAACAGCTTGATTGATAAAAGCAGATGGAAAATTCCTCGTGTCTAAAAGCAGGGCATTATTAAGTATTGAGATTGTTTCTCATTGTCAGAACATAAATTATACAAATTTTCATTTCGAACTGTCATGGTGTTTAATGAGTCATTAAAGGCCAATCCCAATTCCAGTCCTTCCAAACAAAGGGCTAGGGGAAGTGGTAAATGGCCCTAAGAATTGGGATGACCTGTCAACATTTATTTCCTGTTGGGTATGTTGCTGCCAGATGTGACAGTTGTTTACATTTTGTGTCAAGTGAATGTTACTGTACATTTAATTTAAAAAAATATATTCTTATTTAAATGTCTGTTTTGTTAGGGTTAGGTGACTAGTAGAACTGTTCTTAAAGCACATTTTTTACATTGGAAAAATTTCGTGGCACACCACTAACCAAAAATGTTACAAAATGACACTCTGTATAGTATATTTAATTACCATATAATTTCTCAATTTATTTATACTCAGTCAGAGTGAAACCTGGGCCTGTTTAGATGAACACAAAGCCGATATCCTGGCAGGAATAGAAGAAAGACACACATGAAGCTTTTCTTCAACAGCTCACAGTCTCTCTCTGTTTTTAGTTTTTATAGCAGTTAGGCTTGAAAAGCTCAGCTCACACAGATATATTGTGGAAAATGGGAGTTAGTTCCTCCTGCTCTTGTAAAGTCATGTCCTTTCCAACAACTGATGCCGAGATGTATGGGTCCCTAACCCAGTCAAAGCATTCAGTGGAGGCTGAAGAGATATAAAATTACAACTTCTCCTCAAGACTTTTCAAATGTTTACCTATTACCTCAGACAGTGCAGCAGTGTTGCTTTGCGGTTTGTCTGTGAGTGGGAACATCTCCAGGTTGGCACGTTGCACATGTTGTTGCCAGAGGTGCACCTTTAAACGGAATCCATTTATTTTGTCTGTGCTTGTAAGCAGGTTTTCATTTCGGCCCTGCATCCTTGTGTTCAGTTCATTAAGATGATGAAATATATCAGCCAGGTATGCCAGCTTTGCGCACCAGTCATCACTTGCAAACAGATTTGAGTAATCAGACCTCTCATTTGTCAGAAACATTTTAAGGTGGTCAGGTCCTGTTTCTTATACTAAAAGTAAGTTTCTTTCGGCGTCACCTCAGATGAATGCACATATATGTTTGGCACAATTTTACACCGGATGCCCTTCCTGATGTAACCCTTCCCAGGGAGTGGAGGCCCCAGTGGGATATGAACCCACAACCCCTGGTTTACCAAACCAGTGCTCTAGCCACTGAGCTACGGGGCCTCTTACTGTTTCTCATACTAACTGACCACAAAAACCAAGAGTACCTCAAATATGCCAAAAGGCTTAATGCTAGGCAGGCTAGGTGGGATCTCTTCTTTGCCCGATTTAATTTTGTGCTGTCCTACAGTCTTTGAACCAGGAAGTACAAACCCAATGTGTTATTGTGGATCCATTGTAAAGAAAAGGCCACATTTGATCACATACCCATAATGGGAGGGTCTTATTTCATTTCTTTTTTCACCTGGGAAATGGAGACACAGGTCAGAGATGCACTGAATGACACTCATAGTCCTGAAGGATGCCGACAGTCTTTTCGTGGTTCCTTCTTGAAGGGGAAGCGTAATTCCTTGGGCCCATACCCTTAACACGGTTTGTCAACCAGGCATAGCCAAAACGCTGTCCATTATAGAAGAATGCTTCTAGTGGCCCAACATAAAAAAAGATGTCAGTAAATATGTCAAAAGAATGGAGGAAGAGTATGCTAGTTCCCACTTTTATTTTATTTTGCATCCATTAAACATTTTATTTATCTCTATTAGCTGAATTGTTGCAATCCCCACTGTCACCAAAGGCAGGAGAATGTAGGCAAAAGCCATTTAGGCAACAGATGGATAGAGCATCTAAGGGTCTGGCACCAAGGCCTGGTTCTTGATACAGCAAAAAGATGCATGTTAATGTGTACAAACACAGTGAATTTCTATTGCTCTTCATGTCCTTTGATTTCAAGGAGGTGATGCCAGTACAACCGTTTGTGACAGACAGTTTGAGCTTGTGTAGAAGAGAAGGATAGTGACGATTAATAAACCCCACCTGTAAATACTTTGAGATTAACAAACAAATCTGGGAGAATGTAATCAACTGATTTTGATAGCTCAGGTCTTCACAGTGAACAATTTGTAGAGTGTAATAGTGTTAACTAGTTCGACCTCTCGTACCTACTCAATATCAGTAAAGTGTGTGTGCATGCTTGTTTCCTTGCTCGTCTAAACCGAAGCACAGTAGGTATTTTCTGAATAAATATAATCGCGTGAGTACCTACAATGCATATTCCCTTCAACCACACACACACACACACACACACACACACCACACACACACACACACACACACACCACACACACACACATGTGCACACACATTTTTTCCAAATATATTTATACATTGGTCTAGCTTGCAATAATCAATAATCACTGGTTAATTTATCAAGCTACCAACAATAAACAAAAATCTAAACTTTTTTTCTGCTAAAATTTAACATCTTTCATCATTTCATTTAATGTCATTTCAGTGGCTGGTGTAGGCTGGTGTGCTCTTTAGTAAATTAGCTCCATATGCTGGGTATGGAATGAAAAGTGTTCATGGTAGCCCTGTGCTGCTCCCTCTCAGGGACGCCCACCAGTTTGAAAACCACTGCATTAAAAGCTAAATCCAAAATCAGTTCCAAAAAGTCTTTGATGTGTGTGTCTCCCTGGGAATGGGCACATGAGGGTTGTTGTTGTTGTTGAGTGCCTCTTGTGAGTTATCTCTTCGCATAACAAGTGGCTCACCTGCCTTGTGACAGTCGAAGTTATTGGGAGGGAGTTGTCAGGATATGGTTGTAAGCATGCGATAAGTGATGGTGTTAGGCTTATCTTTTGCAAGAGGGCCTATCTAGTCTGACTTAAATGGCTTCCTTCACAGTACTTTTGAAACACTAATGCTATCTCCAAGGAGGAGAGGATAACTGGCAAAGATAATGGATGGATGTTTGATATGTACTGTTAAAACATGCAGTTTTCTTTATATGTACCATATCTTTTGCCGACCTGACCAGTCTGTCAAATTTTAAAAGTCGATATGGCCCCTGAGCCAAAAAGTTTGCCCACCCTTTGAGTATAAAGTCTTTTAGATGCTTCAATAGATTGCACTATTCAACAATAATAGAACAAAACCAATAAAATAAAAATTTGTTTCCTCCTTTTGATGAAATACATGAGCAAATGCTTTTTACAACCACTTCGGGGAAGTAACGACTCGCTTTCCGCCACCCTGCCTTCTGCCGCTCGTCTTTTGGACATTTCTGGAACATTCGCTGGAAATAACTTTTGCCTACAACGACATTCGTTTGGATTGTCTTGACTATACGTCGTTTGGCTTTTTAGCTCGTGTTACACATAACTAAACTGTCTTTGTACCGCTATTTTGTGTTAGTTTGTTGTTGTATTGTATTTTATTGTATTGTGTTCTGTGTCATTAAATTTTCTTGAATGCAATACAACTGCTTTGTTATATTTTGCTGGTTTGATCAAGGGGATTTGTCTTTTTAAACGTCACTAAGTGCAGTGCATGTGTGATAAAATGTACAGGTATGGGTTTTGTGATGGAATGAGGAAACACTAAGGTTTGTTGTATGAAGCCACGTGGATATGTCCGTGGTGTCAAGAGCGACAACTCAAAATGACCCATAGCTGCGCTTCCTATGCATTTGAATGGGAAATATGGAAATGCAGCTACTGTATTTTAATGATGAAATTATTGGATTGAAACAGAAACTCAATGTAAAGCACGGCCAACAGACCTAAAATGAAACTTTTAAATGGAATCACAAGGTTGTTTTTACGATTTATAAGCAGTGGAAAGGAAAAAAAAACCTACCAGGGGCAGTGAGGCTCTCTGTCATGGTCCTGCCGGTCCCAGCCCTGGTAGTGCAGGTTCCCTACACACCTGCCCTGATTAGGAGGCGCACACCTGCGCCTCATCTGCGATAATGAACCCCGGTACTTATAGGACCCAGCGGATGCTCTGGCTTTGCCCAATCGTTGCCATCCATGCCTCGTTCCAGCACTTCAATGTTCCTGATCCTGAATCCCGGTGGATCGAACTCCGTCTGTCCTCCGACCAACCCAATAAGATTAACGTCCTTGATACTGCTTCTCTCTCTGACTGACCTTCCAGCTTACGACCATGGAACGAATAAAGACTTTCTTTAACTGCCTTCCTGCTTACCAAGTCGTGCATATGGGTCCACACTAGAGTTCTGGTTATGACAGAACGATCTGCTCCACCGGTTCCTCTTCTGCCAAAACCCATAACTGTGACGGAGCCTATGCAGGTTGAGGGGCTCGATGGCCCGGCAGAGGAACGATTGCGACGCTGGTGAGAAGGCCGATGCTTTTACTGTGGACGGCTGGGCCACTGAATAGTCCACTGTCCGTTCAGGCCCAAGTGTTCCGCCCTCAAGATTATGACTCCAGTGAGTGTGAATTACACTGCGGCGGTATCTTTTCGTTGACAGGACCGTAGCACCAAGCTATGAAGAAGTAGGTGGAGGAGTCACTGGCGGCGGGTCTCATCCGACCATCATTGTCGCCTGCTGGGGCGGGATTTTTATTCGGCAAGAAGAAGGACGCCTCCTTACGGCCCTGTATTGATTATCGGGGACTTAACGACATCACCATCAAAGACAGGTACCCTCTTCCCTGAATGCCACAGCATTCGAGTTGCTACAAGGGGCCCGGATCTTCACCAAGTTGGATCTACAAAATGCGTACCATCTGGCACGCATCAGCGAGGGGGACAAGTGGAAGACTGCCTTTAATACATCAACAGGCCACTACGAGTACCTGGTGATGCCGTTTGGTCTGACTAATGCGCCAGCGGTTTTTCAGAATTTTATAAATGATGTGCTATGGGAGAGACTGTGAGAATGTGTTCGTCTACCTCGACGACATTTTGATCTTTTCTTCAGACGAAGCTTCCCACATCGAGCACGTCAGGGAGGTGCTGAAGCAGCTACTACGACATAGCCTATATGTCAAGATGGAAAAGTACGAGTTTCACGGGCCTTCCATCACATTCCTGGGATTCATCTTGGCCGAGGGAAAGATTCGCATGGATCCCAGTAAGATCGACTCTTTTCTCTAATGGCCCACCCCCACCAATCGCAGGGAGGTGCAGAGGTTCATTGGATTCGCAAATTTCTACCACAAGTTCATCAAGAACTTCAGTTCCATTGCTGCCCCCTTGCATGCCCTCACTTCACCCTGCAATTCATTCGAGTGGGATGAGATAGACTTAGGTCAAGCTTCTCCACAGCTCCAGTCCTCATCATGCCAGATCCAGAGAGGCAGTTTGTGGTGGAAGTGGATGCATCGGACTCAGGAATGGGAGCAGTACTCCCCCAGAGGTGTGCGAGGGATGGTGCGCCTTCTTATCTAAGAGACTGACTCCAGCAGAACAGATTTATGACGTGGGTGGTCGTGAATTATTGGCAGTAAAAACGGCGCTGGACGAGTGGAGGCACTGGCTGGAGGGATCGCAAGTGCCATTCATGGTCGTTACTGATCAAAAGAACTTGGAGTACCTGAAGACCGCCAAGAGAATGAATGCTCGTCAGGCCAGGTGTGCACTTTTCTTCACGCGCTTCCGTTTCACTCTGTCATTTCTTCCAGGCTCGAAGAATAGCAATCCGGACGATCCTGTGTTTCCAAACAAAGGCTACGGTACCAAATATTAATATTGGTTTTCTCAGGTGTTCAAATACTTATTTGCAGCTGTATCACACAAATAAATTGTTAAAAAATCATACATTGTGATATCTTGATTTTTTTTTCCGATTACCTCTCTCACAATGGACATACACCTACGATGAAAATTTCAGTACCCTCCATGATTTCTCAGTGGGAGAACTTGCAATATTGCAGGGTGTTCAAATACTTCACTGTATGATGAAAATTTAATTCGCTCTGACAGGTGGCAGCTGTGCTGCTGTCCATTTGACCTTTGGTCTTTGTGAGTTGACAAGCAGCCACTGAGAGAGAGACATCTGTTGAGATATTTTACCCTGATTAATTCCCAAAACAGTCCGTTTCTTGTCCAATGAGCAGGTGGGCTCAGGTACAGGCAAATTCTATTCATTCACCTCTATTTCTCCCTAGCAGTGGTGGAAATCAAGCTTACTTGTGACATGTCACTGGTGTTTTGGTGTGGAAGTTCCAGCTTGCAAAGTCTCATTAAGATTCTTCATTCTCTCCCCAAGGTAAAGAGCCTCGTTATTCCTTTTCACGTTGTCATTTATTTGTTTATTATTTGGCATATAGGGCACAAGGTGTTGACTATAGTTAAAAAAGACCATATGCTTTTAGAATTAAAAAAACAACTAATTTCATACTAGGAGAGTTTATATGAAAGTTATAATTTCTTTGAGCATTTAGTATGTATAAAAAATGTGCTTCACATCTTCTCCATTCCTTTGTGCCACCAATAATTATTTTTTTTCTTTTTTTAAATCACTACATTATTGCTGTTGTTGAAAGGCCTGTGCATGAATCCTTCATCAAGATCCCTTCAGTGTGTTTGTTTTCTAATTTGCCTTTGCAGAAGTCTTTGTCATATGCATGTTATGCAATTTGAATTAACTACAACTGCTGCCAAAAGCTATGTGAATGATATAAATTGATGCAAATGATCATAATTTCAATCCAATTACAACTGTTGACTAGCTTTATTTAAAAGAAGAAATGTATTCAAATGTCTCATAGTTCTAATAATTATAATCATTCTTTTTATTCACGTTTAGTAATGTTTTCGCGTACAGAGTATTTACAGTAAAATACATTAGTCAAAGAATCTCACAATATTGAAAGTTTAATTTGTACTACAAATTATTTCTACATTCATTGATCGCTATGTATTTCATATACAGTACAACATATTCAGTTCGCTTTATACAACATGGCAAAAACTCCATTGTACTTTTGAGTCAAAATCCTTCCAAACAACCCTTTTCCAAGATGTTTTATACCATCAGTGACTCCCCTGGTTGAAAATCCAGTATATTCAAACATGTACTGTGTCATGAGCAAGGTCTGGCCACTGCCAAGAGGGGTGTGGCCAGGCCACTGCTCTGGGCGGAGACACCTGTCACCAGTAACTGCTGTTTTACATTCGGACTGTAATTAGGCAGGCATTTAAGTTGGAATTTTTGTCACTGGCATTTGCCAGTTTGTTGCTTTATTGTTAGTGAGTTGCAGTCACTGCCTGTGGGACACTCCGGTTCTATGCATAAGTTAGAGTAACCCTAGTCACAGCGATTCTGTGCCCTTTTGTATGATTCTGTCCTGTTGAGTTAGTGTGCTTCAGAGTCATCGAACTGTATGTCTTTTGGATCCCGCCTAGCCTAGCGTTTCTGTGCCTCTGCCTTGTTAGACTGCTACACCGTGTATGACCCAGTTTCTGGAATAAACCACATTGAACATTATGCTGCTGACTCAAAGTGGCCAGAACAGGACAGAACATCGCCGGGCACATCGCCGGGGACGCCACCCACCCGAGGACCAAGCATCTCCTATTCGGGTGGGCTCTGTGATATCTCCCTCTCTTGCCTGGTCACCCACACCACCCATGCGTCATGATTATGTGCAAACTATGACCCGTTCACCGCCGCATATCCTTATGGACTCAGATTTTTTGGACTTCGAGGCAGACCTAAATTTATATGACCGACTGCCTGACTGTGATTTGGACATTGACTGTGAATTTCCTCTACCTGTTATCAGTCCCAATCTGTTTGTGTTACCGCCCCACGTCTCCAGCTCCCGAGTGCCTTCGCCCTGTAAGTCCAAGTCGTCGGCCGCCACACGTTCCTGTTCTGGCGGCAGCGAAGGCTCATTGGCGCCACACGTTCCTCTCCTGATGGCGGTGAAGGCTCGTCGGCCGCCTCACATTCCCGCCCCGGCAACAACGACTTCACGGTTTCCTTCATTCCGGTGCCGGTGGCGACAGGTATTTGTCGGTCTCACATTCCTGTCTAGACAGCAACCGGCCCGCAGCCGCACCCCTCCCCTGCTTCGACGAGGACCCGTCCTTGGCCGCCTCACGCCCCTGTCTCAACGGCGGCCGCCTCGCTCTCCTGCTTTGATGGCGACCGGTCTGCGGCCACCTGATGACCACACTTCAAGGGCAACCGATTTCCGGCCATCTGATGACCACACCACGGTGGCGACCGATCCCCGACCGCCTCCCGACCTAGCCTCCGCGGGGACCAATCCCCGGCCTCCTCACGACCACGTCCTGGGAGGTCTTTGTCCGGAGTCATCGCCTGCTCTTGTCGACGCCCACCCTAATCGCCCAGTGGGGATCCTGGTGCTTAACGTCCTGGCCGACCTCCTGACCTGCTCGGCCAGACACCTCGCTTTGGGTGATCTGGATGGCCACCAGACAGACTGGGGTTAGGGGGTTTGTTAGTTAGTTTGCTTCAGAATCATCGAGCCCTTGCTGTATGTCTTTTGGATCCCGCCTAGCCTGGTGTTTCTGTGCCTCTGCCTTGTCAGACTGCTACACTGTATGACCCAGTGTCCGGAATAAACCACATTGAACATTATGCCGCTGCCTTGAAGTCCTGCATTTGAGTCCACCCCCATACCGTTTGTGACAGTACTGTAATTTCCTTCAAAATTATCCACTTAAAAAAAAAATAGTTGAACAGACTAAACATTGAGTGAGTGAGTTGAGCAGTTAAAAAGGTTTCATATGCTGAGCCAGCTGTTTACAAGCATATCTGTCAATAGGGGTCAGGTGCAGTGTGAGCAGGGTGGTGATCGAAGGCAGAGATCTTGGCGAGCCAATAACTGGCTACTGAACCTGGCTCTGGGGACGTAGGATGTCACCTCTCTGTCAAAGACGGAGGCCGAGCTGGTGTGTGAGGTCGAGAAGTTCTCAATAGATATAGTTGGGCTAACCGCCACTCCTTGGGCTCTTATACCAGTCCGCTTGAGAGGGGTTGGACTCTCACTGTGGAGTTGCCTATGGAGAGAGATATGGGTATACTTATTGTCCCCTGGCTCAGTGCCTGTACATTGTGGTTCACCTTGTCGGATGAGAGAGTAACCTCCCTTCACCTTTGGGTAGGAGGACCGTTCCTGACAGCAGTTCAAAGTACACAACCTTATTGTGCTTGGAGGGGTTGCTGGTGAGCGCTCCCACTGGGGACTCCATCGTTCTGCTGGGGGACTTCAATGCTCATCTCGATCATGACAGTGAAACCTGGAAGGCCATGTTTGGGAGCAATCTGAGTGTCCTGGTCAGAATCTGAACAGTGTGTTTTGTATCGGCTGGTCCATAATAGACACGATGTTTAAGCATCAGAATATCCCCGCATGCACTTAGCACAAGGATACCCAAGGTTGCAGTTCGATAATAAACTTTGTGTCAGGGCGCATGGCCAAGCCACTGCCCAGGGCGGTACCGCCTCTGGCAGAAGTTCCACAGCTGCTCTGCATTAGACACCAATTCGATCGGGCATTTAAGCTTTGAAAGTGTCATCGGCATTTCCCAGTTCGTTGTGTTGCATTACTGCATATAGGATTCTCCGCTATTGTGCATAAATTCGCAAGACTTGTGTAGGGCATCTATTTGTCACAGCAAGCCTGGGCCATTTTCATTTAGTTACTTTTTGTTCACGTCTCCAAGTTTGCCTCATAGTCAGCGGACCTTAAACATGTTTTTGTATCTGCCCGGCAGCCTAGCATTTTTGTACTTTTGCCTGTTTTGGACTGCTTATTGGTGTTCGACCCCGGTCTGGAATAAAACCACACTTAATAGCATGCCCTTGCCTCGGAGTCCTGCAATTGGGTCCAGCCCCATGCCTCGTGCATATGACACTTTGTGGTTGTGTCACTGGACTTGGGGCCCCATGTCTTGGAGACTCAGGTGAAGGGAGGGGTGAAGAGAGGGGCGGAGCTGTCATCTGATAACCACCTTATTGTGAGTTTGCTTCATTGGTAGTGGAAGTTGCTGGTCCGATATAGCAGGCCCAAAATAATTGTAAGGTCTGCTGGGAACGTCTGGGAGAATTCCCTGTCAGAAGCAGTTTCAACTCTCACCCCAGACAGAACTTTACTCATGTTCTGGTGGAAATGGGGGACTTTGAATCCAAGTGAACCATGTTCCATGCCTCCATTGTTGAGGTGGCCGACCAGACCAGTGGTCGGTGTCTGTCATTGTGGAAATCCCCGAAGCTGTTGGTTGACCCCTACAAGGAATGATGCCATCTCGCTAAAGAAGGAGTCTTATCGGGATGGATATATACTTTCTCATCTGTCTTGACTCCCATGTGAATTTAAGTGACGTCCCATTCCCCATTTTCTCTCTCTCTCTCTCTCTCTCTCTCTCTCGCTCTCTCAATCTCTTTTACACTTTGAGACCATGTGAGTCCCAGGATGTGACTGAATGTGACACAATGAGTTTTTTTGATTTTTTTATTGGATTTGTTACTCTGTTTTGTCCTGTAAGTACAATATTTTCATTATCCATTGGACTTGCTCTTGCTTAACATGTGTTTAGGAACGGAAAGATACCACTTTTTCTCAAGAGCCATATCATTTCCTGAAGATTTTCATGATAGCGCGGCACGGTGGCGCAGCTAGAAACCATTGGCCTCACAATTCTAAGGGCAAGGGTTCAATCCCAGCTCTCCCTGTGTGGAGTTTGCATGTTCTCCCTGTGCCTGCGTGGGTTTTCTCCGGGCAATCCGGTTTCCTCCCACGTCACAAAAACATGCAACAATAATGGGAGATTTAAAATTGCCACTAGGTGTAATTGTGGGTGTGACTGTGTGTCTCTATCTGCCCTGCCATTGGCTGACAACCAGTTCAGGATGTACCCTATCTCGTGCCCATGACAGCTGGGAGAGGCTCCAGCACTCTCGCAACCCCTGTGAGGGTAAGCGGCCAATAAAAAATATATGAATGGATTTTCATGATAAATTAGCTTTTTTATGCCGCTGCTATAATTAAATTAGAGCATCATCATGGATTGTACACATCTTACAAATTCTGCCCTGGTAATGAAACATACAGTTGATTGCCAAATGTATTCGTTCACCTGCCTTGAGTCAGATATGAGTTTAAGTGACATTCTAATCCATTTGGTTTCATATGACATCAGTCCCTACCTCTACAGATGTAATCTAAACACTTCTGGAAAGATTTTCCACAAGATTTAGGAGTTCATAACCACTTTTCAGGAAGCGCATTTGTGAGGTTACACACTGATGTTGAATGAGAAGGCCTGGCATTGAGGTTCCACTTCAGCATTGTGGTTAGGATTGGAGAGGCCATTCAAGTAAATCAATACCAAACTCTCTCATCCATGTCATTATGGACCTTGATGTGTGCACTGATCCGCAGTCATCGGGGAACATGAAGGGCCCATCTCCAAATGGCATACCAAGGGATTTTGGAATGTGAAAGAGTTTGGGGATTAACCCCTCCTGCTCCTACATGAATGTGCACCAGTGCATATAGCAAGACATCGATGAGAGAATTTTGTATGGCTGAAGTTGATTGTCCCGCACAGAGTCCTGCCCTCAACCAGATCGCGCACCTTTGAGTTGATTTTGAGTGGAGAGTGAGTCAGCCCTTCTCATCCAACATCAGTGTACGACCTCGCAACTGCCATTTTAGTGTTCGCAGTGGGCACTTCCCACTGAAAAAATGGAACGTATTCTTCAATTTTAAGTGCCATTTGTTCCAGATGATGATGACAGATGCTGTGGCTGGGGAAAGGGAAGTAGAGATGTCCATGCTTAATCTACTAGCTCTACAACCCTGCCTCGGCTAAGCGGCAGAAGATGAAGTACAGTGGTACGTCTACTTATGAATGCCTCTTGAAATGAAAAATTCAGATTATAAAATGCCTCTTCTGAAAAATATTGTCTCTTGTTCCAAAGGAAAATACAAGATACTGTGGCATGTATTTTATCATTGCGTTAGATGCATTCTGAGTCTTCTTCTTCTTTTCCTTTTGGCTTGTCCCGTTAGGGGTCGCCACACTGTCATCTTTTTCCATTTTAGCCTATCTCCTGCATCTTCCTCTCTAACCCCAACTGCCATCATGTCTTCCCTGACCACATCCATCAACCTTCTCTTTAGTCTTCCTCTCACTCTTTTGCCTGGCAGCTCCATCCTCAGCATCCTTCTTCCAATATACTCACTCTCTTGCCTCTGAACATGTACAAACCATCAAAGTCTGTTCTCCCAAATCTTGTATACAAAACAAACTTTCGCTGTCCCTCTAATGAGCTCATTTCTAATCCTATCCAACCTGCTCACTCTGAGCGAGAACCTCAACATCTTCATTTCTGCACCTCCAGTTCTGCTTCCTGCTGTTTCTTCAGTGTCACCGTCTCTAATCCGTACATCATGGTCAGTCTCAGCACTGTTTTATCAGCTTTGCCCTTCATTCTAGCAGAGACTCTTCTGTCACATAACTCACCAGACATCTTCCGCCAGCTGTTCCAACCTGCTTGGACCCGCTTCTTCACTTCCTGACCACACTCACCATTGCTCTGGTTTGTTGACCCTAAATACTTGAAGTCCTCCACCCTCGCTATCTCTTCTCCCTGTAGCCTCACTCCTCCCCCTCCACTTTTCTCATTCACGCATATATATTCTGTTACTTCGGCTAATCTTCATTCCTCTCCTTTCCAGTGCATGTCTCCATCTTTCTAATTGTTCTTCCTCATGTAGTGAATTTCTAACTTCCCCCTTACTAATCATTGCCACTTCTTGGTCCTTCACACTTGCCTCTTCAACTCTTCCTTCTCTCTCATTTTCTTCATTCATCAACTTCTCAAAGTATTCTTTCCATCTATTTAGCACACTACTGGCACCAGTCAACGCATTTCCATTTCTATCCTTAATCACCCTTGCCTGCTGCACAACCTTCCCATCTCTCTCCCTCTGTCTGGCCATCCTGTAGAGATCCTTTTCTCCTTCTTTCGTGTCCAACCTGGTGTACGTGTCTTCATATGCCTCTTGTTAAGCCTTTGCCACCTCTACCTTTGCCCTACGTCGCATCTCAATCTATTCCTTCCGGCTGTCCTCAGTCCTCTCCATGTCTCACTTCTTCGCTAATCTCTTTCCTTGGATGACTTCCTGTATTTTGGGTTCCACCACTAAGTCTCCTTCTCCTCTTTCCTACCAGAAGGCACCCCCAGTACCCTCCTGCTGGGTTCTCTGAGTACCTTGGCAGTAGTATTCCAGTCTTCCGGGAGCTGTCCATCTCGAGCAGGGGTGCTCAATGAATCGATCACGATCGACTAGTCGATCACGAGGCAGTCTTGGTCGATCGCGGGATGGTGTGCCCAAAAAAAAATATATATATATATGTCAGCCAATGTTCCCTCTAAACTGCGGACGTGCAGAATTGTGCACTGCCTATGCAGTTTCTTCGCAGATATTCTGGCTTGCAGACAAAAACAAAAAATCCAAATGCAATCTGAAAGTATAACATACAACTATTCAGTTTGTGTCATTTTGCAATGTGATTCAATGAGTGAGGGATGACTGGTTGTTACATTCAAAATGAGAAGAAGCCACTAGTTTCTTTTAGGCAGCACACAGAACCAGTCAACACATTTCCATCTCTATCCTTAATCATCCTTACCTGCTGCACATCCTTCCCATCTCTATCCCTCTGTCTGGCCAACCTGTAGAGATTCTTTTCTCCTTCTTTCGTGTCCAACCTAGTGTACATGTCTTCATATGCCTCTTGTTAAGCCTTTGCCACCTCTACCTTTGCCCTACGTCGCATCTCAATCTATTCCTTCCGGCTGTCCTCAGTCCTCTCCATGTCTCACTTCTTCGCTAATCTCTTTCCTTGGATGACTTCCTGTATTTTGGGTTCCACCACTAAGTCTCCTTCTCCCCTTTCCTACCAGAAGGCACCCCCAGTACCCTCCTGCTGGGTTCTCTGAGTACCTTGGCAGTAGTATTCCAGTCTTCCGGGAGCTGTCCATCTCGAGCAGGGGTGCTCAATGAATCGATCACGATCGACTGGTCGATCACGAGGCAGTCTTGGTCGACCGCGGGATGGTGTGCCAAAAAAAAAATATATATCTATGTCAGCCAATGTTCCCTCTAAACTGCGGACGTGCAGAATTGTGCACTGCCTATGCAGTTTCTTCGCAGATATTCTGCGTTGCACACAAAAACAAAAAATCCAATGCAATCTGAAAGTATAACACAACTATTCAGTTTGTGTCATTTTGCAATGTGATTCAATGAGTGAGGGATGACTGGTTGTTACATTCAAAATGAGAAGAAGCCACTAGTTTCTTTTAGGCAGCACACAGAACCAGTCAACACATTTCCATCTCTATCCTTAATCATCCTTACCTGCTGCACATCCTTCCCATCTCTATCCCTCTGTCTGGCCAACCTGTAGAGATTCTTTTCTCCTTCTTTCGTGTCCAACCTGGTGTACATGTCTTCATATGCCTCTTGTTTAGCCTTTGCCACCTCTACTTTTGCCCTACGTCGCATCTCGATGTACTCCTTTCGCCTCTCCTCAGTCCTCTCAGTGTCCCACTTCTTCTTCGCTAATCTCTTTCCTTGTATGACTCCCAGTATTTTGGGGTTCCACCACCAAATCTCATTCTCCCCTTTCCTACCAAAAGACACACCAAGTACTCTCCTGCCTGTCTCTCTGATTACCTTGGCTGTTGTAGTCCAGTCTTCTGGGAGCTTCTGCTGGGATGTGGGCGCTTGACTGGGGGGACTAAGGGCGATGGACGAGTTGGTCGAAGCCGGCTTATATGGAACGTGGGATGAACCGTCATCGATCTGGGAAGTTTCAAAGAAACAGCGACAGGGTTAATGATCTTAGTGATAGGAAAGTGACCCACGAACCTGGGAGCCAGCTTACGTGACTCCGTCCACAGCGGAAGATCCTTTGTGGACAACCATACGCGTTGTCCCACCTTGGACGCTGGTGCCCCTGTTCTCTTAAGGTCCGCCACGGATTTATGGGAGCTACCCATGCGTATTAATGTCTTTCAGGCTATTTCCCAGGTCTGCTTGCAGCGTCTCACCACTGCCAATGCGGATAGCACCGCGGAGTTGGTGGCCCCAGATGGAAACAGAGAGGGAGGGTAACCATGAACGATGTGGAACGGAGCCATACCTGTGGTGATGGAAGGCAGAGAGTTGAGGGCATACTCCACCCAACCGAGGTGCTGGCTCCAAGTGCTGTGCCAGACAGCGTAGAACGGTCTCCAGGTCCTGATTTATTCTTTCTGTTTGGCCATTGGACTCTGGGTGGTGACCTGAAGTGAGGCTTACTTTTGCCCCGATGAGGGTCCATGCACTCGAATGAGTTGCGGGGTGAAGTGGGGGCGTGCAAGGGGGCAGCAATGGAACTGAAGTGCCTGATCAACTTGCGATAGAAGTTGGCAAATCCAATGAATCTCTGCACTTCCCTGTGATTGGTGGGAGTGGGCCATTGGAGAACTGAGTCAACCTTACTGGGATCCATGCAAATCTGTCCCTCGGCCAAGATGAATCCCAAGAATGTAATGGAAGGTTGGTGGAACTTGCACTTTTCCATCTTGACATATAGATTATGTCGAAGCAATTGCTACTGCACTCCCTGACGTGCTCGATGTGGGAAGCTTCGTCTGGGGAAAAGATCAGAATGTCGCCGAGGTAGACAAACACGCTCTTGTTCAGTCTCTCCTGTAGCACATCATTAATAAAATTCTGAAACACCGCTGGCGCGTTAGTCAGGCCAAATGGCATCACCGGGTACTCGTCGTGGCCTCTTGGTGTATTAAAGGCCCTCTTGCACTCGTCCCCTTCTCTGATGCGTACCAAATGGTACGTATTTCGTAAATCCAACTTGGTGAAGATCCGGGCCCCTTGAAGCAGTTCGAATGCAGTAGCAATTTGGGGAAGAGGGTACATGTTCTTGATGGTGATGTCATTGAGTCCCCTATAATCAATACAGGGCCGTAACGAGGTGTCCTTCTTCTTGACAAAGAAGAATCCTGCTACAGCCGGTGATGATGGTCGGATGAGTCCTGCCGCTAGGGACTCCTCTACGTACTCCTTCATGGCTTGCTGTTACGGTCCTGTTAATGAAAAGAGCCTCCCTCGAGGGGGTGAGGTGCCGGGCAACAACTCGATAGCACAATCGTACGGGCGGTGCGGCGGAAGGGATTTGGCCTTTCCCTCTGAGAAAACTTCCTTAAGGTCCTGATAACAGGACGGGACAGCTGGTAACTCCGGTACAGACTTCAATTCCTCTAAGTCGACTGGCGTGATCTGTAAACTCCTCTCTTCTAGAGCCCAAAACACAACTTACTACATTCTTCACCCCATGCCCTGATTTGACCAGTGGTCCAGCAATGTGTGGATTGTGTCTCTCCTTCAAGTAGCGTGTTCACTTGAGCCTGGATCGCTAGCCTCTGGTCAATCTTGAGAGCTAGGGTGATGAGTGAATCCAGGTAGGTAGGAAGGTCCACCGGAATGAGATGGCTACGGATTTCCGGTGAGAGCCCTTGGAAGAAGGTGCCGAGATGCGCATCCTCATTCCATTGACTTTCGGCTGCTGTGATGCAAAACCCGATAGCGTAATCGGCCACGCGATGGTGTACCTGTCGTAACGTGATCAAAATCGCTGCTGCTTTGCGTTCCAGCGAGGCATACTGGAAGACCTGCATCATCGTGCACACAAAGGACGTCCAGGAGTGGCATGTTCAGGAGTTGCGACTCCACTCTTCTGTGCCCCACGCCTCTGCTCTTCCCGTCATGAGGGATATGACGAAGGGAATGGGTGAGAAAGGGTTTGACGTTCCTGAGTCGGCTGAAAAGCGTTCGGCCCCGAACCGCTGAAACTCCGCAACAGGCGGGGTAGTCAGAGTGACCTGGACTGAGGTAGGAGCCCTCGTGGGCACTCTCGGCGTGGCGTTAGCTGTGCTAGCCTGGGAAGGTAGTCATGGCTCTAATTGGGCACAGATCTCGTGAAGTCTCTGGTTTGTCACCTGAAGAGCAGTCTCCTGCTTGGCCAGGCGTCTGCCTTGTATCTGCAATGAGCGGCGGATGGCTTCTGAGTCGGCTGGGTCCATGTCGTGGCCAGATCGTTCTGTCATAACCAGAACCCTAGGGCGGACCCAAATGCACAACTCTGTAGACAGGAAGGCAGTTAAAGGAAGATATTTATTCATTCCAAGGTCGAATGCCGGAGAGTCAGTCAGAGCGAGCAGTAGTATCAGGTGTGTCAAGCTTACAGGGTTGGTCGGAGGACAGGCGGAGATCGGTACACAGGGGTTCAGGATCAGGAATGTGGAAGTGCGGGAACGAGGCATGGGTGGCAAATATCTGTCAAAGCCAGACCGTCTATTGGCTCCTATATATGCTCGGGTTCATTGTAGCCGATGAGGTGCAGGTGTGCGCCTCCTAATAAACACAGGTGTGCAAAGAACATGACAAGCACTGGTACAAAGAGGTGTCATGATTTCATCTCTTTGGGACCTGAAAAGATATGCAAGGAGGGTTGAGCCATTTAACATATCTTTTAGCACTTCAATATTGTTAAACAACTTCCCCCACTCTGGATTCCAAACCTGTGGACATGACTTACCTCCATGATCCAAGATACGAGCAGGTATTTTGTATTAGTATTCATTCTGGAGCAATGCAGCCCGATAGGGGCACAAGCCAGTGCAATCTGTAGGCCGGTCCTAAGCCTGGATAAATGTGGAAGTGCATCTGGCGTAGAATTGTGCAAAAAAAAAAAAAAAAAAAAACATGAGAGGTCATCTAAACTTTAGATTATAAAGAATACCATACTGGATCGGTAGTGGCCAGGGTTAACAATGCCTGTCCCTGGCACCATTAACTTGCAGGGCGTCGGTGGAAATTCAGCTACTGTGGGTCGAAATCAAAGAAGAGGAGGAAACCACATTAGTCGGCAGAAGAAGAGGAGGAGCCTACAACTGAGTCTAGGGACTTTGAATGTTGGCACTATGACAGGAAAAGCTAAGGAGTTGGTTGACATGATGATTAGGAGAAAGGTTGATATATTGTGGATCCAAGAGAGCAGGTGGATAGATAGTCAGGCTAGAAGTTTATGAGCAGTGTTTAAATTATTCTACCACAGACTAAGTGGGAAGAGAAATGGAGGAGGGATTCTTTTAAAGGAAGAGCTGGCTCAGAATGTCCTGGAGCTGTAAAGAATATCAGATTAAGTTAATAAGGTTAATAAGATAAGCGGCTATGCCCCACAGGTAGGATGTGGCCTAGAGTTGAAAAAGAAATCTTGGAAGAAACTCAATGAAGTAGTTCTGAGCATCTCAGACAGAGAGAGAGTTGTGATTGGTGCAGATTGTAATGGACATGTTGGTGAAGGAAACGAGGGCAATGAAGAATTGAGATGGGAAGGATGTGCAGCAGGTAAGGGTGATTAAAATGTATGTCAGGACCCCAATGCACCTTTTTGCTAATAACATACAGTTTTTTATTCAGAATTGGAATCTTAAATCCGTTACGAAGGAAACATTTCTATTTTTCACTTATTGGCAACAAATGATCGCACATTGTTTGATCCGCTGGAAAAACATGCCAGGACAGCGGAATTAGATGACTCGACGTGATACGTCATAAAAGGTGACAACATGGCGACCATGGCAATACATTGTGAGAACGACAATGAATTTTTCGATATTTCGAGCAATGAACACTATTCTGAAGGGTTCCACGAAGACTGTGAAGAATACAAGCTTTATAAAGGCATTAAAGGTTATCAATTTCAGCCAGTTAGACAGCACACCCGTTCAAATTGAGACGAAGTTGGTGGGAATGATGATGCAGACACAGCAGATCCATCGTGGAGGAAATGCCTCGTGTTGTAAACAAAGACTGGTAAGCATTTGTGAAGTTCTTGTTCAGTGTAGTTAGTCAGAAACTGATAAATAGTAAAAGCTTCCATAACCTGAATGTGTATACAAAGTTTTCGATCTTGTTTTAAAATTATGAATACGCCATGTATTTCTTAATAGGTATGCGACCACCCGGCCATTCATTGTACAGTGCGGTAGATCTGCATGAACTTGTATGAGAAACTATTTGGAGTACGATGTGAGTCACAAATGTTGCGTGTACAAGGCTTGTTTATGATTGCACCAAAAAACACAGAAGATGATAACATAGTCCACAGTCTCAGTTGGTATATTTTCACAAATAATGATTTCAATGAACGAAATCCGTTTAAAATGGTGTCAGGTTGAGTAGAGAGCAATATATGCAATAATATGCTAAACTGATGCCATAACCAGACAGTACCCAGACCCATCCAAACCCAATTTTAGTCACAATTTTTCCAAGATGTCATGAGCAAAACCGCACATTTTTTAAAATGAAAAAAATAAACTGGTATCTTGTGGATTTGTTTGTGCAATAAATGCTTAAATACGAACGCAAAAGGAGTGGATGGTTCTGTTTACTGGACTGATATAGGTGGTTGAGCATGTAGACGTTTGTGAATGTGAACAGATTTTTGTTCATTTATTTATTATATCCACAGGTGTGCATGTAAATGCTGCATTCCTATGCAAACAACAGATGAGAGTTTTTGTTGTCATAACAGTCAACATATTCACCAGAATATGGCAGATTATCCAGACCAACTACAGTACATGACGGATCTCCCAGGATTTATTGCCAGCTGTCGGAACCTATGGGTGATGGAGGTAGCCTACTTACAATTCCAGGAATAGTATTGGCAGCGACTGAATTTTCTATAACACGAGAAAGAGCTATTTTTTAAAAAACTATATTTGTTCTAATCAGGCCAGAGTTTTGCCATTTACATTCATCCATTGATTTTCTTCATCGTGTATCCTCACAAGTGTAACGGGAGTGCTGGAGCCTCTCCCAGCTGTCATCGAGCAGAAGGAAGTGAAGATCCCGACTGGACATCCTAGAGAAAATGCATACATGCACGGTGAGAACATGCAAAATCCACACAGGTGGGGCCAGGATTGAACGTGGGTCCTAATAATTGTGAGGTCAACTCTTTAAAGCTGCTCCTCCGTGTTACCCTACTAAAAGCAGTATTTTCCAATCAATGCTTGTTCAAACAAAGTCCTCTTCTTCTTTTCCTTTAGGCTTGTCCCGTTAGGGGTCGCCACAGCGTGTCATCTTTTTCCATCTTAGCCTATCTCCTGCATCTTCTTCCTAACCCCAACTGCCCTCATGTCTTCCCTCACCACACCACCTTCTCTTTGGTCTTCCTCTCACTCTTTTGCCTGGCAGCTCCATCCTCAGCACCCTTCCACCAATATACTCACTCTCTCGCCTCTGAACTTGTCCAAACCATCGAAGTCTGCTCTCTCGAATCTTGTCCCCAAAACATCCAACTTTGGCTGTCCCTCTAATGAGCTCATTTCTAATCCTATCCAACCTACTCACTCCGAACGAGAACCTCAACATCTTCATTTCTGCAACCTCCAGTTCTGCTTCCTGTTGTTTCTTTAGTACCACCGTCTCTAATCCGTACATCATGGCCGGCCTCACCACTGTTTTGTAAAGTTTGCCCTTCATCCTAGCAGAGACTCTTCTGTCACATAACACACCAGACACCTTCCGCCAGCTGTTCCAACCTGCTTGGACCCGTTTCTTCACTTCCTTACCACACATCGTTGCTCTGGATTGTTGACCTTAAATACTTGAAGTCCTCCACCCTCGCTATCTCTTCTCCCTGTAGCCTCACTCTTCCCCCTCCACCTTTCTCATTCACGCACATATATTCTGTGTTACTTCTTCATTCCTCTCCTTTCCAGTGCATGTCTCAATCTTTCTAATTGTTCCTCTGCATGCTCCTTGCTTTCACTGCATATCACAATATCATCTGCGAACATCATGGTCCAAGGGGATTCCAGGCTAACCTCATCTGTCAGCCTATCCATTACCACTGCAAACAGAAGGGGCTCAGAGCTGATCCCTGATGCAGTCCCACCTCCACCTTAAATTCTTCTGACACACCTAAGGCACACCTCACCATTGTTCTGCTGCCATCACACATGTCCTGTACTATTTTAACATACTTCTCTACCACACCAGACCTACGCATGGAGTACCACAGTTCCTCTCTAGGTACTCTGTCATAGACTTTCTCTAGATCCACAAAGACACAATGTAGCTCCTTCTGACCTTCTCTGTACTTTTCCACTAGCATCCTCAAGGCAAATAATGCATCTGTGGTACTCTTTCTAGGCATGAAACCATACTGTTGCTCACAGATAGTTTTGTCCTGAGTCTTGCCTCCACTACTCTTTCCCATAACTTCATCGTGTGGCTCATCAACTTTATTCCTCTATAATTCCCACAGCTCTGAACATCCCCTTTGTTGTTAAAAATGGGAACTACAACACTTTTCCTCCATTCTTCAGGCATGTTTTCGCCCGCAAGTATTCTGTTGAATAAGTTGGTCAAAAAGTCCACAGCCATCTCTCCAAATTACTTCCATACCTCCACTGGTATGTCTGCCATTCCATTTTTCATCCTTTGGAGTGTCTTTCTGACTTCCCCCTTACTAATCATTGCCACTTCCTGGTCCTTCACACTTGCCTCTTCAACTTTCCTTCTCTCTCATTTTCTTCATTCATCAACTTCTCAAAGTATTCTTTCTATCTATTTAGCACATGACTGGCATCAGTCAAAACATTTCCATCTCCATCCTGAATCACCTTTATCTGCTGCACTTCGCCACCTCTACCTTTTCCCTACGTCACATCTCGATGTACTCCTTTCGCCTCTCCTCAGTCCTCTCAGTGTCCCACTTCTTCGCTAATCTTTCCTTGTATGACTCCCTGTATTTTGGGGTTCCACCACCAAGTCTCCTTCTCCACTTTCCTATCAGAAGACATACCAAGTACTCTTCTGCCTGTCTCTCTGATTACCTTGGCTGTCGTAGTCCAGTCTTCCGGGAGCTTCTGCTTTCCATCGAGAGCCTGTCTCACCTCTTTCCGAAATGCCGCACAACATTCTTCCTGTCTCAGCTTCCACCACATGGTTCTGTGCTCTTCCTACCCACCACCAGTCATCCTACACACTACCATCCTATGCTGTTGAGCTATACTCTCCCCTACCACTACTTTACAGTCAGTAATCTCCTTCAGATTACACAGATTACATCGTCTGCACAAAATATAATCCACTTGCGTGCTTCTACCGCCACTCTTGTAGGTCACTATATGTTCCTCCCTCTTCTGGAAAAAAGTGTTCACTACAGCCATCTCCATTCTTTTTGCAAAATCCACCACCATCTGTCCCTCAAAGTTCCTTACCCATCACTTCTTCATCGCCCGTGTTTACTTGACCAATATGTCCATTACCTATCTGCACCAATCACAACTCTCTCGCTGTCTGGGATGCTCAGAACTACTTAATCTAGTTCCTTCCAGAATTTCTCTTTCAACTCTAGGTCACATCCTACCTAAGGGGCATAGCCGCTGACCACATTATACATAACACCCTCAATTTCAAATTTTAGTCTCATCACTCGATCTGATACTCTTTTCACCTCCAAGACATTCTTAGCCAGCTCTTCCTTTAAAATAACCCCTACTCCATTTCTCTTCTCATCTACTCCCTGGTAGAATAATTTAAACCCTGCTCCTAATCCTCTAGCCTTACTACCTTTCCACCTGCTCTCTTGGATGCACAGAATATCAACCTTTCTCCTAATCATCATGTCAACCACCTCCTGAGGTTTTCCTGTCATAGTCCCAACATTCAAAGTCCCTACACTCAGTTGTAGGCTCTGTGCATTCCTCTTTTTCTTCTGACGATGGATCCGGTTTCCTCTTCTTTGTCTTCGACCCACAGTATCTGAATTTTCACCGACACCCTGCAGGGTAGCAGGGGGCAGGCGTTGTTAACCCGGGCCACGACCGATCCGGTATGGGACTCTTTAGATGAACGCTCATATTTGTTTGGCACAGTTTTTATGCCGGATGCCCTTCCTGACACAACCCTCTGCATTTATCTGGGCTTGGGACCGACCTACATATTGCACTGGTTTGTGCCCCCGACCCCATAGGGCTGCATTTTCAAACAAAGTCCCATTCTGAAAAAAAAAATCTCATTTTCAGGTTCATGCATCATACCGGTTATAGACAGCTTGTGAGATGGTGTTGGGAAATTTTTGGCAGAAATAACTGCGTGCCACTTCCATCCTGCTGTGTGTCAAAAATTTGTGACACCTTTCCTGATCCAGAGGGCCAAGACTACTCAGGATTTAAATGGTCTCCATCCCTACATCTCCATATTTTTATCGAACTGTATGCTTATGTTTTGTACAAACATGTTACATAACATTAGCACAGAATTATATACAGTCTTCCAATAAGAGTACTTTGAGAACACCTAAGGTTGAAATACAGTATTCTCTCTGCTGCCCGAAAGATGTGTTCCGCCATGAATAGGCACTTCATCAGTCTGGCAACAAAGATGGAGATTCAGCATCTGCTAGTTCGATGTCAACCTCTTGTGCAGAAGATGCTTCGTGAAACATCTCTAATTAATGTAGAAAAACAAGGTTCAAAGTTTATAAAATAAGAACAAACGTATTGATAAGACCGCAGCCCAGCTGGTAAAGTGTTGGCCTCACAGTTCTGAGGACTCTGGTTCGATCCCAGCCCTGCCTGTGTGGAGGTTGGATGTTTCCCCATACCTACGTGGGTTTTATCCAGCCAGTCTAGTTTCCTCTCACATCCCAAAAACATGCAACATTAATTGGACACTCTTAATTGCCCCTAGATGTCATTGCGAGTGCGGTTGTTTGTCTCCATGGGCCCTGCAATTGACTGGCAACCAGTTCAGGGTGTACCCTACCTCTTGGCCATTGACAGCTGGGATAGGCGCCAGCACTCCCCGCGACCCTCATGAGGATAAGCGGCAAAGAAAATGGATGGATGTATTGATAACGCACAGGTTTATTTCATTCTATGTAATGGTTCACAAATTGTTTATGATTAGTTGAAACAGGTCTCCTGTGAGTGACTAGTATGTAATATTGGTTGTTTTAGTGTTACGTATTATTTTATTAAAATAAAAAAAACCTGCAACAAAATTAATAAATAAAAAACAAATAAAAGGTTTGTCTCCATTATCCATTTTCTTAGCTGCTTACTCATGAGGGTTGCGGGAGTGCAGGAGCCTATCTCAGCTTTCAACGGGCAAGAGGTAGGCTACACCCGGAACTGGTTGCCAAGCAATGGACCTTTCCGAGTTGTCAATCACTTGTACAATAATAGCCAATCAGATAGCCGCATTGTCTTAACCCCTGGCTTGATGCGACCCTGCCACCATGTTGTCCCACAAACAATACTGGTTGTCAATAGCATGCGCTTGGTAAAGTTAAAAAGAAAATGGTCCTCAGATGAGCTTGGGGAACGTGCAATTCTGATGAAAGATATCTTACTAGGTTACAAGGCCTAAAACACAGTTGACGAAGTGTCTGCGATGGCGCAAGAATTGCGGAGAACCACACATACAACTAAATGTGAACAATATCAACAAACACAAGGCTGTATGTTCAAAGGTAAGTGAGGGAGAAGTACCTTCTCTGAGTTTGATTTCATTATTATCAGTGCTTTATACATTGCAGGAGAACAACTTTCACTTTGTTAGTGTATCACTGCCCTGCTGAATGAAGTATGTAATGTTTTATGCCGAAGAGTCGGGTTAGTGATACGTAAATGCGCGATGTCATGCAAGAGAAATGTTTATTTCCCCATTTGTATCACATCAGACTTTTAAGACACAGCATTGGGTTTCATTACGAGCCAAGTCAAATAGATATAATCTAACCTAACTCACTTATAAAGACTGCAATAATATTACTCATGATCTTTCCAAGTAAACAGTACTCACCCTGCTTTACATGTGCAGTACGATTCCACTATTTGATCCTGTTTGATTTTAAAATGAAGTTTGTGAGGCGCCAAACTTTTTTTTGATTCCCAAAATTTCACTGTAACTCTGACATTGCATCCTGCTCTGTCCAAAATCTTAATTCCGTGTACATATCCTTGCGTGAAATAGTTGAGACCTCTCTGTCGAACTCTCTTGGACATGCATTTGGCAAAAAACATAAGCAGTATTATGTGGAATACGCGATAGAGAATTGACTTCAAACCTGTTCTGTTCCGTCGTCATTTTGGATGTAAGCAGTAAAGCTTGTAGGACATGGCAACTGTAGCTAAAGGGGTGGAGCTCACCAGTCGGAAAGGTCCATTACAGGGCACATCGAGACAAACAGCCGCACTCACAGTCACATATAGGGGCAATTTAGAGTCTCCAATTAATGTTGCATGTTTTTGGGACGTGGAAGGAAACCCATGCACCCACGGATAGAAACTCAATTCAAGCAGGGGCAGGATTGAACACAGGTCCTCATCACTGTGAGAGCAACACTTTCCAGCTGCTCACCGTGCTGCCATTTGTACAAATTATCCTGTTTTTCTCGTTGTCGATGGTCAAAGTATTTGCGGTCATAAAATATTTTTCGTTAAGTACGACGTGTGCTTCTATCATTCAACTGTGTAAACAGAGTTCACCGTTTTCAGGAAATAAAAGATTATCATCATTCCTCTGCAACTTGTCTTTTAACAAAAGCTCTTTGCAGTTGTAGTCCTTTGTGTTTGTTGGGGGGCTGAGCTTGTCGAAGCGTGTCCAGGTTCAGGTGAAATGTTCACTGCATATAACAGGGTGGTGACCGGGTTTGGAAAAATTAGCCCTCTTTGTTTACGCTTACCCACCGTCTTCTGAGGCTTGGGTCTTTGGGAAAGTAATGTACACTGTGACCAGAATTATTCAAATTGCTCTAAAACTGAACAACACATGTCATCTGTTGTTATGGATTAGTTTTAGCTTACAATCACTGAGGAATTTCCGAAACCAGCAAGTCTCCGTGCTAATGTAAGTCACACAATAGCCGGGCCACCTTGAGTGTCAGAAAGGTTTGGAATTGTTTGTGCCTTAATTTAATTGTAGTCTAAAAACTGCATTTTTAATTTCTTTGGGTTGTTTTTGAGTGATATTAAAATTGGTTTGATGATTTTAAACCTCTGGATTTGAAAGATAAGCAAAAAAAAAACAAACAAAAAACTGAAATCAGGATGGAGGTAAATATGTTTTCATGGCACTGTTGTCTTTCTGTACTCACCGAACAACTTGTCATAAGAACCTCCTTCAGCATCTCCAATATCCTCACAACTACTTAGCAAATGATTACCATCAATGTCACCTTCTCACTCACGTTAACTACATCTTTAAAACATTTTAATCAGTATTATCATGTCCACATTTTGCTGTTTTCATTAAGCAATATCGTGCAGTGTATGTAAGTAATGTGTATATTTGTATTGTGTATAATTGTCTGCTTATGTAAAACTACAAGAACACATTCAGAACCAAATTCTTGTATGTGCTAACAATATTAGGATAATTAAGCTAATTTAAACATTTTATTCGCAATCTTATTCAGCAATTTCTCAACTGTGAAAAGGTTTTGTCTTTGCATCAAGCATATATCCAAATTGGAATACTTTAAGAGTTCTGGATGGCATCACAGAAAATTTGGGTCAAAGAACAGATTTGGATTAATCCTTTTCTATATGTGTCATGGCCAGAACACGGGGTTGGACCCAAATGCACGACTCGGGAGGCGTTGAGACTGTTCGGGAAAAGTGTTTATTCGGTCCAAGGTCGGGGATCAGGCAGGCAGTCAACGGGAGCTGTGGTAACCATGACGTCAGGCGTAGAAGGGAGGTCACGGGAGATCAGGAACAGGATTACGAGAGTGCGGGAACAAGGCATTAAGCAACAATCTGGCAATAGTCAGACCATACTTGTGGTTCTATATAACTGGGACGTAATTACGAGAAATTAGGTGCAGTTGTGCGCCTCCGCTGATTGCGGCAGGTGCGTGCCGCCTTGGGGACCTGTACGGCCAGGACAGGGACCGCTAAGACAGAGACCGCCAGGGCCATGACAGTAGCCCTCCTCCCTTAACGGCCGGCCCTGGACGGCCCAGGCGCCTCGGGGTGAGAGGCGTGAAAGTCTCTGATGAGAGAAGGATCAACAACGAACCGAGACGGGATCCATGATCGTTTTTCGGGACCGTAGCCCCTCCCAGTCCACCAGGTACTGAACACCCCTTCCCCGACGGTGAGACGACAGGAGCCGGCGCACAGTGTAGACCGGGCCCCCATCCATCATGCGGGGGGTTAGGGGTTTGGCAGGCGGGACAAGTGGAGACGACCGAGCTGGCTTGAGCAGACAGAGTTCAATGGTAGGGTGGACCCGCATCGATCTCGGGAGTGTCCAAGATACTGCAACCGGGATGATCACCTTAGTGACAGGGAAAGGGCTGATGAACCTTGGGGCCAGCTTGCAAGATTCCATCTCTCGCTGATACCCAGACGGGCTGTCCAACTTTGTAGGTCGGCACCCTCAACCTCTTGCGGTCTGCTGCAGCCTTATAGGTGTCCCCCATACGTAGGAGCATTCATCTGGCTCACTCGCAGGTCTGCTTGCAGCGCCTGACTACAGCCAATGCTGACGGTACTGGCAAGTCAGTGTCTAGAGACGGGAAGGGCGAGGGAGGGTAGCCATGGAAGGGTGACATACCCGTGGATTCCGAGGGAAGGGAGTTGTGGGAGTATTCCACCCAGGTGAGCTGCCGAATCCATGACGCTGGATTGCGGGAGGCCAGGCATTGGAGGTCGGTTTCCATGTCTTGATTGACCCGCTCGGTCTGGCCATTGGTCTCGGGGTGCTGACCCGAGGACAGACTTGCTGTGGCCTCTATCAGTGAGCAAAACTGCCTCCAAAATCGGGAAATGAATGGAGTCTTGTGTCCGACACCACGTCGGTCGGCAAGCTGTGGTACCGGAACACTTTGTCCAACAGGAGCTCGGCGGTTTGTTTGGCGGAGGGGATTTTGAGCAGCTTGATGAAGTGAACCATCTTCGAAAACCGATCCACTACTGAAAGCAGGGTGGTGTGACCATCCGAAGTCGGAAGGCCGGTTACAAAATCTAGAGAGATGTAGGACCATGGACGTTGAGGGGCGGATAGCAGACGAAGCTCTCCCGCGGGCCGTAGCCGGGAGGGTTTATTGGCAGCGCAACCCAGCCACGCATTGATATATTCTCGGACGTCTTTTTTGATTTTCGGCCACCAAAAGCACTGTTCAACCACCCCCCACATTTTAGCCATGACACACTGTGTGATTCGTATGGGCCCAGGGTCACCTTCCCCCTCAGAGGGGGCACGACAAAAAGCCTGTCGACAGGGCACCCTGCCAGGCTGGGGAAGTCTTTAAGGGCATCTTTCACTTGGACCTCGACCTCCCAAGTGAAGGTTGACACGAAGCAGGTTTCTGGAAGGATCAGGGCATGATCAGGTTCGGGGCTCTCCCCCCTCGTATATGTGTGACAGTGCATTGGGTTTCCTTTTCTTGGACCCCGGTCTGTAGAACATAATCAAGCGGAACCGAGTGAAAAAGAGGGCCCACCTAGCTTGCCGTTCATTCAGCCTCTTGGCGGTTTTTAGATTTTCTTGTCATGATCCTTCCGCTCCAGCCCGAGCTGTGCAGGTGCCAGTGCGGTTGCGCTGATTGGGAGGCGCGCACCTGGACCTCATGCGGGCTGATTTTCCGGCATATTTATATGACCCCGATAACGACTGGTCGGCGCCAGTTCGTTGGGCTTCATGTCCCGTTCGAGTGCTCTGGTATCCCTGATCGACAACCCGTGTGTACCGACCTTCGCCTGTTGTCCGACCAACTTGTAAGCCTGAGTCCTTTGATACTTCTGCCTGCTTTGATCGTTCTCCTGTGTACCGACTCCTGCCTGCCCGCTCACCTGCTCTCTTCGCCCGACATCCCAACTACCGCTGCTGCACCTGACTGGCTGCTCGATCCCCGACCTCGGCATATAATAAACGTTTCTCCCCGCACTACCTTGTATCATCCGAGTCCTGCATTTGGGTCCTACTCCCGTTCCGATGGGACGTGATAGAACGAACTGGCCAAAACAGGACCCAGCAGGAAAGCCGGGACTGACGCAAGGTAGACCGTCTGCCGGAGGACCAAGCCAGGTAGGCTCCTTGACGTCCTCCGCTTCCGTGTCTTACGCTCCGCCAGTGAGGGATGAATACGTCCCGAACACGACCTGTCCGGCTCCTCATATTCTTCTGGACTCTGACTTTTCGGAATATGAGGAGGACCGTGATTTGTATGACCAGCAGCCGGAGTACGACTCCGATGATTCTGATTATGAATCTGCTCGTCCGATCTTTCATCCCAGTCAGTTTGTTTCACCTCCCCGCGTTTCCAGCACCCGAGCATCTTCTCCCGGTGGGTACAAGTACACCAATCCGTTTGAGGGAACCCGCTTGGCCATCTACCCGGGACCTCCGCGTGGCGGCCAGATGAGACGTCCAGGTCGGGCGCTCCCTTGTACCTCCCACGGCGCGGCAACAAAGACTCCGTCCTCGCCCTCCCAATCCTTGCCAGCAACCGTGAATCCGGCAGACCCGAAGCTGGTGGCGAAGCTTCCAGCCCAGAGGGAGGAGGAGCTGCCAAATCGCGATGCGTTCTACCGCGAAATGTGGGCAGAGATAGAGCGGCAGAGCGCCGAATTGGCGGCTCTCATGGCCCAGGTCCGGCAAGGATTGGCGAAACAGCTGAGCTACGCCGACGTCACAACCGCGGCGGACTCGCTGCTGACGCAATTTCACGTGGCAGTTGGAACTGACCCGCTCCGGAGACACGCCCACGTTCCTGTTTCAACGAATGCACTGCAAGTTCACGTGGCAGTGGGGACCGACCCGATGCTGCCTCACATTGCTGTCCAGGAGGTGGCGACCGGTCCGCGGTCGCTCCCCGTTCTTGCTCTGTCGGCGACCGCTCCGCGGTCGTCTCTTGTTCCTGCTCCGACGGCGACGGGCACTTCCATATGTTCCTGTCCAGGAGGTGGCGATGGTGCCACCACCTTCTCACGTTCCTGTCCAAGAGGAGGTGGCACTGGCGCCGCCTTCTCACGTTCCTGTCCAGGAGGAGGTGGCACTGGCGCCGCCTTCTCACGTTCCTGTCCAGGAGGTGGCGATGGCGATGGTGTCGCCGCCTTCTCACATTGCTGTCCAGGAGGTGCCGATGGCGATGGTGTCGCCGCCTTCTCACGTTGCTGTCCAGGAGGTGGCGATGGCAATGGTGTCGCCGCCTTCTCACGTTCCTGTCCAGGAGGAGCTGGGGAGTTCTGTGGAGCCACCCCGGAGCTGGAGAGACTTCGGGATGGCTGTGATGGTGGCGGTCATGGCTCTGGTCCTTCTCTCCATCATCCTCTTCGCTCCTGAGGGCTCCCAGCCGCTTCAGGACCTGGCCTCGTTGGTGACCAATCCACGGCTGCCTCCTGTGGCGACCAGTCCCTGGTCGTCTCGCAACCACGGCGTGGGAGGTTCTCGTCCGGAGCAGTTGCCTGCCTTGGCCTGGTTCCTGCTTCGTCGTTTGGTTCCTCACAGAGGTCGTCCTCCCGAATCGCCCCGTGGGGACCCTGGTGCTTGGCGTCCGGGTCGTCCTCCTGACCTGTCCACCCGGACGCCTTGCGTTTGATGGCCTGGATGGCCACCAGACTGGGGTTCGGGGGGGGGCGTGCCCTCCTCCGGACCCCCCTTCCGCCCACCCCTGCCTGTGTTAATTATTGTCTATTTCTTTCGTTTAGGCACGTCTGGGAGCCGTGCCTTTGAGGGGGGGGGGGGTACTGTCATGATCCTGCCGCTCCAGCCCGAGCTGTGCGGGTGCCAGTGCGGTTGCGCTGATTGGGAGCCGCACACCTGCGCCTCATGCGGGCTGATTATCCGGCATATTTATATGATATATGATAACAACTGGTCGGCGCCAGTTCGTTGAGCTTCATGTCCCGTTCGAGTGCTCCGGTATCCCTGATCGACAACCCGTGTGTACTGACCTTCGCCTGTTCTCCAACCAATCTTGTAAGCCTGAGTCCTTTGATACTTCTGCCTGCTTTGATCGTTCTCCTGTGTACCGACTCCTGCCTGCCCGCTCACCTGCTCTCTTCGCCCGACGTCCTAACTACCGCTGCTGCACCTGAATGGCTGCTCGATCCCCGACCTCGGCATATAATAAACGTTTCTCCCCGCACTACCTTGCATCGTCCGAGTACTGCATTTGGGTCCTGGAGTCCGTTCCGATGGGACATTATAATTCTAGTTTTTTATGGATTGTCAGCACCAGGAACGGGACCTGAGTCCCCTCTAAGCAGTGTCTCCACTCCACCAAGGCAGTCTTGAGGGTGAGCAACTCCTGGTCTCCGATGTTATAGTTACGTTCTGCCCATGGGAAGGGGTATCCACTTTACCCATTTGGACCATGCCCAGCCGAGCCCCATTGGTGCAGGCCCACCCACCAGGCGCTTGCTTTGACCCCCATCTCCAGGCCTGGCTCCAGAGGGTGGCCCGGTGACCCGCGTCTGGGCAAGGGAACCCAAGATCCACTTTTTTGTACTCATCATAGGGGTTTAGGAGTCGTACTTTTTCTGGTCCCTCATCTAGGACCTTTTTGCAATGGGTGACCCTACCAGGGGCATGAGGCCCTGGAAAACTTAGCTCTTAGGATCATCGGGACACACAAAACCCTCCACCACAGGGAAGGAGACCAAGTTGGTGCGTGAGGTCGAGAAAAAAGCTTCTGTGTCAGAAGGGGCTTCGGAAAAATATGAAAGTCTCTGTTGTTCCTCTCCCATATTAAGTGCCACTATATGGAAAATATTCACAGCCAATTTAGCAAGTCTTCCATACTTTCGTTTCACCACCTGTAATCATTGGAATTGTTGGTAACTGGAGTTTATTCCAATACCTTGGACTGGGAGTGAGTCAACCTTAGCAATCATATAGACAGGATGTAAATAGCATTTAAAGTGAATTTTTTATGTCAATTATTTCGTGAGTCATTCTTTTATGTTTTATTATTTGTTAGTTGTGGAATTCCGTTTGTTGTAGTGTGATAATGTTAGTTTTAATGTGACACTGTGAGTGTGTACAACTTCATCAGTAAGAACCAGCCTACACAGGCAGCATGTGAGGTAATATAAGCTTCTTCTGCTTACAAATCTGAAATGCAATTTTATCTGGATGCCTTGTAAGTGCCATCCTATGGTAGTGTATATGCATGGTAACACATGTGCGGGCATGCATGCTAAAAGTGTAGCCAGTGTGTTTAAGTGTACCCTTTTTGAGAAATCACACAACATTTGCAAATGTTGGAACACAGTGTGTAGGTAAGATACACCACATTGTAAGGTGCCATGAGAGAGGTACAAAGTTCTGCTTAAGTCCTTCAGGAATTTATGACCTCATTTGATTAAGAGTTGATTTATGACCCCTCCTGTCAGCTTTTCCTTTGAAGTCCCGTGTTTTCTGAGCCCCTAATAAGAGTGATTTATAGCTATGACGGCATATCTTCATTTGAAGTCAAGTGATTTACAACCTCTGTCATGCACCTGTTGTTTTCAAGGTCTTCACACCTCTTTGATGTCCAAAAGATGAAAGGCATCTTGTTAAAATTGAGATAAATGATGATAGTAATAAAAGTTTTATGACACCTGTTGTTATAGTCCTCTTTGATTTCCAAAAGATGAAAGGCATCCTGTTAAAATGAACGCGCTGAGCCTCATGCACTTAGGTATGACAGTGAATCAATGAACCTTGACTTGTCGTGATTGTCTGTAATGCAGATGATTTTACTTCCTTGCATGATGGGTTTCAGTATAATGCCTAGCTCTAGCATTTTAGCTATAGTTAAATAACTGTTAAAGTCTGTGGCATTATGCATGATAGAAGTTGAACCCTTGAAACGAGGCTTTCTGAAATGTGCAATGAATTTTTGGAGACAGTCCACACCGTACCAATAACGTTCTACCCCGTGTAAGGACTTTGTACAGACCAAGAAGGCTTTATGTTCGTTGCTCTAGATAGGTTTAGATGGGTTTCAAAATCATAAAAAAATATTTTTTTCTTAAGGTGGTTGTGGTTCAAGCGTTTATATGTAACACAAATGACGGGTGGTAGTTATTTTAGGATCACCCAATGACTGGCCACATATCTAACATTTAATGATGGGGCAGACATGCTTCTGAGGCCAATTTTTCATAATACGTCAACCCGCAATGAATACATTTTTTGTAAGAGTTGCACAGACTAGCGCATTTTTGCCGACCCTTCATTTGACGCACGTTTTCTGACAATTGTTACATCAGGTGATTTTTTTTTTTTTTTTTTTTTTTTTAACAGAAGCAGCACTAGAGTATTTGCAGATTTGGGGAAGTCAGTCTCAAAATGTGTCAATGGTTGTCCACTCTATTTTCTGTACAGAACTACAAGTTTACATTGTAAAAGTCTTTCAAATTTGTGTATGTCATTAAATCCTACCACAGTTTCTTCACTCAGCCCAGCGCCCCATTGGTAATAACGTGCTCTTTCAATGACGCTCGTTGTTGTCAACGAATTATCTTTTAAATAGGCAATGGCAGTAGCAAAACTCATTTTATTGAACATTACAGTGCAGAAATATCATACCGCCTTTGTGTTGGTTGGGATGGAAGTCCAAATCTCTCTGGTGATAAAGACTGCGTGATGTTTCATCTGAGTATTTTCCAATGTCTTCTTCCGAAGATATCGGTGCTGTCTCCGATGAGGGAATTAAAGGAGCACTTTGTCTAAAGTAATACGAATGGGAGCACACATTAAAAGTTAGTAGATGAGGGTTCAGTGTTTCATTTAATGCCAGAGTTATCCACAGATTTCACCAAAAACATCTCTAAATTGGAAAACTTTATCGAAATTCCTCTCTCACTCAGACATTCCAATGAGCCCGGCTGGAAAACTGACAGCCAATCAGCTTTTGCCACGCCTGCAGTGCTTCCTGTTCTGACCCCCGATTCCTCATGGATCCGTTTCACTGAACAGAGCACGTCCACTATGTGGCATTTTGTGGCCGATTTTGGTGAAAAATAATTACAAACAAAACAAAAATAGCATAATATACAATGTTCAAGCCTGTGCGTTTGAGCCAGAACACACACCGGTGGAACATGACGTGTTGGAGATGGGGAGTGGCACTGACGACGAACAATAGTTCCATTATATGGGCCTGGGAGATTTGTTTGATGCTTTTCTGAGGAGTTGGTTTAGATGTAGAGAATATAGAGCAGGGGTGACAAGATTTTTTTTTTTACTCCGAGATCTACTTTTCAAGCAGCCCACCTCTTGTGATCGACCGGCGCCGGCGATGGTGGGTGGGGTTGAGGCAGGGGCTGAGTTGACATCCAGGCAAAGACCGTGGCCACGGCATTTGAGACCCTTTCGGGGACTGGGCCTCGACTTTGCATCTGGAGGCTGAGGGTTGACGAGAAGCCGAAGGAAGGGAAGGCATCTCTGGTGAGTAGGAAACTCCCACACTCATGAGGAATGAGTGAATGCGTGTCTGGGTGACTACGGCAGAACCAAACCTCGAGAACACTAGTCACTATCGAGTAGACAAATGAGTCTATAAAACTGAGAAAATGTCCTGGACGTGAGCTCCGTGAAATGTGTGAATGTGTAAAAGTGTGAGTGGAGGTTGGCTACCTCATTTGAACAGGAAATTGAGTGACAACTGTTTGAGGATGCAGAGGTAGGAATTCTCCGCCACTTGCAGCAGCATTGCTGAAGATCACACTCCAGGGAGTGTGTATCAAGGGCAATTAAAAAATGCTCTTCATGCAAATTCAAATAATCCTACAAAACAATGGATTGAAAAACATTGGGTTGACAAACCGACTGGCAGTCTGTAACATTACGTTAACCAAGCACTACACACAGAAAGAGTGCTACAAAATAAGAAAAAGAAAGTTGACACCTTTCTGACAGAGGAAGGAGAAATTTATGGAGCTTTATGCAAAACATTTAATAATTGTGGCCACAGATGAGAGCAGCCATCTCCCCATCAAAAATGTCACAACTAATGCTCCCAAAATGCAACTTTTTAATTTGTCCCGTACATTTTTCGGGAAGAGATGGCTTGCTGAAACTAGGACTGGGCTTAATTCCCTCTCTGACAGGAAAAATAGAAGTAAAAACAAAAAAAAAAAGAATTACTGGGAGGACAGTTAAACATCTTACAAAATAGGAATCCAGCGCTCTATTATTCCACCTTAGATATTCCAAACAAACCGCCCACAAGAACAGGAGATTTCTTGCTGCAAACAGCTCAAGACGTGATTGAACAACCACAAAATGACCTAGGAAGTGACTCATTGCACGTGACAATGTAGTATAAGATAAACGTATAACAGCCCACACCAGACAAAATCATGATTACCTGTACTCAGATGGTATATCAGTCGTGGTGACAGGAACAAGACTGACTGACAAACTAAATGTACTACACAAAGAATGGACACCACCACACACATCATTACAACAGGAGTGGGAGAGTTTGGGACAATTAGTTTTGGTAGTACGAAATGTTCCTGATTGGACAGAAAAAGAACCAAATTTGGATTGGGACGACTGAACTGTACAGACAATATCTTATTGGACAGTCTTAAACAATCTGAGACCAGATGCTGCTGTATTCACGGTGGTATCACAATATACACAGACAATACTGGAAAAATAGAGGAATAGCGACAACTACAGGGAACACAGTGACACATGCAGAGCAACTACAAAATTTGCTCATAGCAGTTCAATTACCAAAAGAAATAGCCATATGTAAATGTGCAGTACACACATCAAAAACATATAAAGAATCATTAGGAAATGGATTTACAGATAAAACAGCAAAAGAAGCAGCAGCCAAAACCTTTATGGGATTAGCTGACCATGAAACAAATGAAGACCTACTTTGAGATGATGTGTTAAACAAAATGCAACAAAAATGCTTACCAGCAGAACTAAAAATGTGGAAAAAATAAGGTACTATATTACAAAATGGGAATGATGTCAGCACAGATACAAAAAAAAAAAAAAAAAAAATCAACCAAAAACCTTATTTAAGGGGCGGCAATCTTGAGCCATGGGAAGTCTCAGGTCTCAACAGGGGGAATGGTAACCCTGGTACAAAGGCATTACATGATCCATGGATTTAACTTGTATGCAAAAAACTTTTTTTGTAGGGCTTGTTTGATCTGCGACATAATCCACAAGGGAATGTGCATCCAAAACGTGGTCAGTTTCCTCAAGCTACACATCCATTCATCCCTCCATCCATTTTCTTAGCCGCTTATCCTCACAAGGGTCGCGGGGAGGGCTGCAGCCTATCCCGGCTGTCAACGGGCAGGAGGCAAGGTACACCCTGACCTGGTTGCCAGCAAATTGCAGGTCACATGGAGACAAACAGCCGCACTCACAATCACACCTTGGGGCAATTTGGACACAATGATAGATTTAGTCTATACATACATTACAAGCACATAAGGGTCTCATTCCATTCAAAACACTGTTTGGGAGACCATACAAATTACCAATATTTTCCACACAATGAGACATAGACGAATGATGAAGGAAAAAAAAAACACAAGTGGGTCCCTTTCAGGAGTTATTAACAACCCCAAACAGCTTAAAAAATTGCAAAAAGGGGTACTTGAGTTCATTTGTTCATTGTAGGAAAGTTTTTACTTTTGAAACCATTGTTAACACAAACAAAACTTCTGTTCAAGTGGTACCTGTGGGAACCACTCAAGGTCCCACCCCCCAAAAAAAGTTGGGTGATTCTGTGTATCCATTAACTTCTCTTGAAAAGCAAAAAACTGTTTTCTAATTGCGTGTCACTAGGAAATTTCACATGCATCAATTTGATAGGACTAGAAACAAATTGGGAATTTTATCAGCATTGATGTGTGAAGCCATTTTTGTGCCACTGTCATGGTGGTGCGGCAGTAACTGTCTTTTTGATTTTTTTTTTACGCCGGATGCCTTTCCTGACGCAACCCTTCTGCATTTATTTGGAGAGAGAGCTGGAGCCAATCCCAGCTAACTTCGGGCAGCGGCAGACTACACGCCGAACTGGTTGCCAGCCAGTCGCAGTGCAGATGTCGACACCATCACTGAGCGGGAATCGATTCCACGCTGCCTTCACTCAAAATGTCCCTCTGAGGGAAACCCGAACTACAACGTGGCCTGCAAGAGAAATGAGTTTGACATCCCTGCACTACACCATCAGAAAAAAAAAAAAAAAATTTAGCAAGTTACTGTGCTTTAATAACCTTATTACTGCCATTTGTCTATTCATCCTATGTCTGTTTGTGAATTAACAGCAACTGTACATGCAGTTTTACCCGAACACTTGTGGACTAAGCAAGAGCTGAATGACACGGACAAAATAGCCGAAAGAAACACCTGGATACACCTTACACACTGTAAAAGGTCATCTCAGCTGAGTCACCCAAGGGGAAAGGTGAGCAAAGTTCAGCATACGGTGGGTGCAGATTTATATTATCTGAAAATACCTGAAGGCTGGTGAAGATTTAAAAGACACTTGACTCATTTCGGGGTGACTTGGTTGACATGCCTTCAAAATGGCTAAATAATATGATAGCATGTTGGGCTGCAACAGTGACAGCCATAATGATATTTTTGTTCATATGCTACTTTTGGACACCTGTAAAGCTGACAAAAATACATAACAACAGAACCAATAATTATACTCAGTCAACTATGCCTACCACACATAAGATAAAGAGGCGCAACCTCATTTCAAATAACATTGGTAAACAACTATGCGGGAGTCACCGAGGCATGAGAGGACTCCATGTGTGCCTCCCAGTGAATCAGTTCAGCACTTTTTCAATTCCTTGGCAGAGTCTAATTGCTGGGGATTCCATGTTTGGGCTTATGCTAAATGAAACCCCCACTTTCTTCTCACCGTTTGCCAATTTAATGCTACATTAAACCCGAATGCCTTACAAAAGAGTACGTATACTATGGAGGGAGTATTTTAACCGAAAAAGGCTGAAATTTTTTTTTTCATTCTTATGATTATCATTTTTACAAATAGGAAACAAAACTGGTTGTTATAAATGTAGAATGCAGCAAACAAGATAAACTATAGTTACATCATATGCATGGGCCCTGGGCCACTAATGCGTGTCATTCCAACAGAAATCCCAACACAATGTACCCAGGAGGTAATGACTAAAACAACTCCCAACACCACTTGTCAGAAATTGAAAAGTGTTTATCCAACAACTAAGGCAGTAAATGATAAACTGATATTTTCTACTAATGTTGCATTGGCTAATTTCTTCTGTGTTAGCTTTACAGGGACAGATTTTAAGGTGGGAAGTCTCAACAAAACATGGTGTCATGATATCCATCTGCAAACTGCCCCACTGCTCCCACGCGGCGATTTGTTGTGGTGGTGTGTTGGTCAAAAGTTGTATGACACACTGATAAATGCAGCAGGAACGTGTACAATGGTAGCACTGCTCTTATCTGTGACTGTGTTTCCATCCAAAGCAGAGGATATACAATTGGCCACATCCATCATTGGACCTCCCCTTGGGTTCTCCCTAAGGCAAAGGTCCTCTTGGAAAGATGGAGATCTGACATTCATCTGTGAGCTCATCTGGACAGTCTCTCAGGATGTGGACAGGAACATAATTCGGTCCAGGGACCTTCCTTGCGTTAGTACTCTACTCACGTTGTCCAAAGACAGCAGCAGCACCCAGTCATTGGGAGGCAGAGGGATCTTCTGTGCTGAGATGCTTTTTTTCTGCCTTAAAGTGAGAAAAGAAGTCATTAAGATGATCCAGCAGTGAAGAAAATCATTGCCAGGTCTGTGGGAGGTGCTTGTAGTCCGTGATGGTCTGGTTCCTGGTGTCTCTGCTATCGCTGAAGCGGTCAGTGATCCATCTGGAGTACTGCCTCATAGTTCTCTGAGCCCATGTGACAGGTTGGCCCGAGCTGTTCTGAGGCTCAGTTCGTGTCCAGCTCTGAAGAAAGCATTACGGGCCTTCAGGAGCTTATAGCTTCGCCTGTCAGCCATGGCTTCTGATCGGTGCTGATTGAGATGGTTCTGGAGACCGTGCCATCTTCCATGCACTTCCACATCCAGGCAGTGACAGTCCGTTTGTACTTCTGAAGGTCTGTGATGTTTTTGTGGGTGGCTACCTGTTTGACACGTGGTGGTAAAACAGTCCTTGAGTGCCTCTGATGACCCCTCTGGCCATACCCGGATCTTCTTCTTGGCTGGATTTATCACCTTAACCAGGGGTCTTTATGCAGATATTAGCATGACAGTAGTGGGGTCTGAGGTTCTCACGAGGGGGAGGCCATTGTACGCTCCTTTGTGAGTTGTGTGTCCAGAATGTTGTCCGTTCTTGTGGGAAATTTAACGTGTCCATGAAGATGTGAAAGCACGGTATTGGGGTTGGCCTTGTTAAAATCCTCAGCCGGGTTGATGAAGGCATGAGGGTGTGATGTTTGCTGCTCACAATGAGCCGGTGGAGTATGTAGAGTGCCTCGCTCCACTTGTTAGTTGAGGTGGGAAGGCTGTAAATGGATGCCAGGAGAAAAGCAGTAAATTCCCTCAGTTGGTAGGCTAGGTAGGTGACGATCATCATCTCCAAGAGCAGTGAACAGGATTTACAAAACACTGCAGCATTGCTGTACCAGCCATCGCTGATGTAAACACAAAGCCCCCCACCACGAGCCTTCCCAAACTTGATGATCCTCAAGACTTTTACAAACATTCTGTGACTGATGAGTCAAAATTTGAACAATTTGGAATGTGTGTACCCCATTACAACTGACATAAAAATGGCACAGCATTTGATAAAAACAACAGTATGCCAACTGTGAGGCATCTTGGTGGCAGTGTGATGCTCTGGGGCTGCTTTACGGCCTCAGGACCAGGACACGTTGCTGTGATTGATGGAACAATGAATTATTCTGTGTACCAGAATATCCTGAAGGGGAATGTCTGGCCACCAGCTCGTGCCCTCAAAGCGTTCTTAGATCATGAGGCAGGACAACGATCTGAAAAAAAATGCGGGAAAAAAAGTTGAGGTTTTGGAGTGGCCAATTCAAAGTCTGCATTTAAATCCTAATGAGATGCTGTGGTGTGACCTTAAATGGGCAGTTCATGCAAGAAAATCTTCCAAAATGGTGAAATTGAAACAATTCTTCGAAGAAGAGTGGGACAAAATTCCTCCAGAGCGATGCGAAAGACTCATCACCAATTATCGCAAACGCATGATTTGAGTTTATGCTGCCAAGGGTGGAACAACCCGTCATTAGGTCCAGGAGGTAAATTACTTTTTCCACAGAGGGTCAGAAAGGTTTTTCTGTCCCTTACTAAATTGAATTATCAGTTGAAAACTGCATTTTGTATTTCCTTGGGTTGTCTCTGAGTGAAATCAGGCGGGGGCAAATACTTTTTCATGGTACTGTAAGTCCATCATCTGCCTGCAAGGCGATGCTTTACCTTGGCTGCTCATTGGTCATTCGCCACATAATCGGAAGTGAGTGACAGAACGCTTCATCAGTTCCATTTCCGTTCTCAGGCAATTCACTCACCTCACAATGGCAGGTGGCCAGTACAAATTATTTCATAAACCAATTCGGTTCAGTTTGTTCACTAAAAAGTTTTGTTCTTCTGAACAAACTGTTCGCAAAAGTAACAACACTAATGGATAGTCGGATAATGAGATGGGCAAAATGCTCAACTGATCAACTCCAATGGTGGATGAGAATTCCAGTCCCACAAGTCATATCTAAACCAGGGGTGCCCAGACTTTTTTACCCCAACATCTACTTTTCAAACAGCCGCCCTCTCGTGAGCTACCGATGGGGGTGGGTTGGGGTTGGATTGGGAGGTGATCTGAGTGATGCTCCCAAACAGTTTTAAGGTTAATGCTTCCTATATTTAAAATGCAGTATTAGCTCTTTGTGCATTGTATTGTCTGTGCTTTCATACTCGATCAGGCTGTGCCAAGGTGGAATTTAACATTACACACCATCTCATCCTGCACTTTCATCTTTGGCTTCAGACCAGACCTTCCTCACTCGAAAAAGAGAAAATGCCATCCAGTTTCACCACTTTTTCTTTGATTATTCACATAATGTGATAGTTATTCAATTTTAAAACAACAGCATTTCTTGTTTATCAATCCATCCATCCATCATCACCAGGGGCACCGTCTCTAATCCATTGACCAACAACAACTAAAACTTGATTTATTTCACAACTTTAACAGAGGGTTGTCTTAGTCCTGCAGAATTTTAACTGATTTTGACATTGTATATTATTCATTCATGCATTTAGCCATAATCAAATGAACCTTATCATCTGGTGAAGAAAGGGAACCTATGCATAATTTAGTCTTTCTATGCAAACCTGAAATGGAAATTAGGGTCTAATTAAAGATCCTAGAGGATAACAAGCATGTACACACAAACCCTCCCAGTGAATGCACACAGACACAAACTGTCACACGCTTATATTGGCTAAACTAGATTACAAGAAAATAATTTGAATTTGTGATAAAACCTGTTTTTATAGATTATTTTTGGTGATTGGAGAAAGTAACAGACGTGTGTCTACAAAGCTGACCACCACATGTGGACAATTATGAAAATAATTTGTTTAAGGCCAAAGGTAATGGATGCAGTATAAGTAGGGGTTCACAAGTACTTACACTCCAAACACACACAGGCAACCTTGTATCAAGTGCCTGAAAGTGATATTTTGTATTGCGAGAGAGAATAAATTTACAAAAGTCATCTTGTAGAATATTACTTCAGTAAAAGTATTGGGGTGGCAGTGAAGAACTGGTTAGAGCATCTGGCTCACAGTTCTGAGAGCCAGGGTTCGGATCTGTGTGCGTTTGCATGTTCTCCCCGTACCTGCTTGCGTTTTCTCCGGGTATTCCTGTTTCCTCCCACATCCCAAAAACACACATTAATTAAAGAAACTAAATTGCTGTTAGGTGTGATTTTGAGTATGAATGGTTGTTTGTTTCTATGTGCCCTGCCATTCACTGGCTACTAGTTCACGGTGTACCCTGCCTCTTGCCCGAGGATATCTGTCCTCGGCACCAGCACTCCACGACCCTTGTGAGGATGAGTGAACCAGAAAATGGGTGCTTATCCATCCATAATGGATGAATAGCCATGGATCAATTATTTGCACAGCGAAAACATGCAAACTCCACGCAGGCAGGGCCAGGATTTGAACCCCAGTCCTCAGAACCTTGAGGCAGTTGCTTAAACTAGTCGGCCATGGATGGTTATATCTAAATTTACTGTATTTTGTCACCTTCAAGTGATGTAGTTAGAGCTAATGAACAAAATTAGCATGGCCATTATATGAGACTGGCATTTGCTACCCTCAAGCCACAGAGAAAGAGAGGCACGCTACTGGTGCACCTTAAAAAGACTTCCCAATATCTCCACCTTTTTTCTATCACTTCCCTGTATTCCTAAAGACAACAGCACAGGCAGAACTATTCTTCCACTTTGTGCTTCGCTGTAACAAAGATGGTTTGGGAAACTAATTTGGATTAAAAGTACTTTGTACAATTTATTTTAAAAAATGGAGTGGCGTCAAAGCGCATGTTCCCAGGAATCAATATCAAAGTGAAGTATATATATGTTGTACACCATTACAAGACGGGGTTGAAACACAACGCCTTTTCGTTATTAAAACCAACAGAACATCATATGAGTTGGTACTTTGGTACCCTTCTATAATAACCCCTCTAAAAAGAAGAGATCATTACGCGAACAAGCATTAGATCGTTGTCAGCCCATGGCAGTTCCAGATTGCTGATTGCAGATAAAGGTTTTTGGGTTTTTTTTTCTGTTCAAAAAGGCATAGGGCTCTATTGAGTGCTATTCTAGTTCTCCATACGGTTGGCTTTGTATGGACAACATCGAACTCCTGAATTTTAATAGATGGTCTGGTCTGACAGAGTTTCAATAAAAGGAAGAGAGAGAAAGAGAGAGAGGAGGGGGACTGAAAACTACAATGAAGGGACAAAAAAAAGAGGGACTGGGACCGCCCATGTTTAGGGATGTGCAAAAGGGAAAGCACACAACATAACACTTATCAACATACGGAATTTTTATCAATGCTGTCTTGTTTTTCATTTTTTCTGTCCTTGCTCCAGCTACAACATTTAATTTCAGGTAGTACCGAGAATAATGGTACTTTGCAAAAAGGATGGAGATGGCTGTAGTGAACATTTATTTCCAGAAGAGGGAGGAACATATAGTGACCTACAAGAGCGGAGGTATAACCACGCAGGTAGATTATATTTTGTGCAGACGATGTAATCTGAAGGAGGTTACTGACTGTAAAGTAGTGGTAGGGGAGAGTGTAGGTCGACAGCATAGGATGGTAGTATGTAGGATGACTCTGGTGGTGGGTAGGAAGATTAAGAAGACAAAGGTAGAGCAGAGAACCATGTGGTGGAAGCTGAGAAAGGAAGAATGTTGTGCGGCCTTCTGGAAAGAGGTGAGACAGGCTCTCGATGGACAACCGAAGCTCCCGGAAGACTGGACGACGACAGCCAAGGTGATCAGAGAGACAGGCAGGAGAGTACTTGGTGTGTCAACTGGTAGGAAAGGGGAGAAGGAGACTTGGTTGTGGAACCCCAAAATACAGGGAGTCATACAAGGAAAGAGATTCGCGAAGAAGAAGTGGGATACTGAGAGGACTGAGGAGAGGCGAAAGGAGTACATCGAGATGAGACATAGGGCAAAGGTAGAGGTGGCAAAGGCTAAACAAGAGGCATATGAAGACATGTACACCAGGTTGGACACGAAAGTAGGAGAAAAGGATCTCTACAGGTTGGCCAGACAGAGGGATAGAGATGGAAAGGATGTGCAGCAGGTTTGGGTGATTAAGGATAGAGATGGAAATGTGTTGACTGGTGCCAGTAGTGTGCTAAATAGATGGAAAGAATACTTTGAGAAGTTGATGAATGAAGAAAATGAGAGAGAAGGAAGAGTTGAAGAGGCAAGAGTGAAGGACCAGGAAGTGGAAATGATTACTAACGGGGAAGTCCGAAAGGCACTACAAAGGATGAAAAATGGAAAGGCAGTTGGTCCTAATGACATACCGGTAGAGGTATGGAAGCAATTTAGAGAGATGGCTGTGGAATTTTTGACCAACTTATTCAACAGAATACTAGCGGGCGAAAAGATGCCTGAAGAATGGAGGAAAAGTGTTCTAGTTCCCATTTTTAAGAACAAAGGGGATGTTCAGAGCTGTGGGAACTATAGAGGAATAAAGTTGATGAGCCACACAATGAAGTTATGGGAAAGAGTAGTGGAGGCTAGACTCAGGACAGAAGTAAGTATCTGCGAGCAACAGTATGGTTTCGTGCCTAGAAAGAGTACCACAGATGCATTATTTGCCTTGAGGATGCTCGTGGAAGAGTACAGAGAAGGTCAGAAGGAGCTACATTGTGTCTTTGTGGATCTAGAGAAAGCCTATGACAGAGTACCAAGAGAGGAACTGTGGTACTGCATCCTTAAGTTTGGTGTGGCAGAGAAGTATGTTAAAATAGTACAGGACATGTATGATGGGAGCAGACCAATAGTGAGGTGTGCCTTAGGTGTGACAGAGGAATTTAAGGTGGAGGTGCGACTGCATCAGGGATCAGCTCTGAGCCCCTTCCTGTTTGCAGTGGTAATGGATAGGCTGACAGAAGAGGTTAGACTGGAATCCCCTTGGACCATGATGTTCGCAGATGATATTGTGATATGCAGTGAAAGCAAGGAGCATGCAGAGGAACAATTAGAAAGATGGAGACATGCACTGGAAAGGAGAGGAATGAAGATTAGCCGAAGTAAAACAGAATATGTGTGCGTGAATGAGAAAAGTGGAGGGGGAAGAGTGAGGCTACAGGGAGAAGAGATAGCGAGGGTATTTAGGGTCAACAATCCAGAGCAATGGTGAGTGTGGTAAGGAAGTGAAGAAACGGGTCCAAGCAGGTTGGAACAGCTGGCGAAAGGTGTCTGGTGTGTTATGTGACAGAAGAGTCTCTGGTAGGATGAAGGGCAAAGTTTACAAAACAGTGGTGAGGCCAGCCATGATGTACGGATTAGAGACGGTGGCACTGAAGAAACAACAGGAAGCAGAAATGGAGGTGGCAGAAATGAAGATGTTGAGGTTCTCGCTCGGAGTGACCAGGTTGGATAGGATTAGAAATGAGCTCATTAGAGGGACAGCCAAAGCTGGATGTTTTGGAGACAAGATTTGAGAGAGCAGACTTCAATGGTTTGGACATGTTCAGAGGCGAGAGAGTGAGTATATTGGTAGAAGGATGCTGAGGATGGAGCTCCCAAGCAAAAGAGCGAGAAGAAGACCAAAGAGAAGGTTTATGGATGTGGTGAGGGAAGACATGAGGGCAGTTGGGGTTAGAGAAGAAGATGCAGGAGATAGGCTAAGATGGCAAAAGATGACACACTGTGGCGACCCCTAACGGGACAAGCCGAAAGGAAAAGAAGAAGAGACCGAGAATAATGGTACCCGTTAAAACTTAAACACACACTCACACGTTCAAAATGAATGCAACATAAATAAACAACTGGCACGGTGGAGCAGCTGTAAAGGGTTGGCCTCACAGTTATGAGGACCAGGGTTCAAATCGCGCCCCTGCCTGCGTGAGTTTTCTCTGGGTACTCCAGTTTCTTCCCAAATATGTGCATTAATTGGCGACTCTAAAATTGTCCCTAGGTTTGATTTTGAGTGTGGCTGTTGTCTTTCTCCATGTGCCCAGCAATTGCCTGACAACCAGTTCAGGGTGTACTCTTCTCCTGCCCGATGACAGCTGGGATAGGCTCCAATGCTAATGCAACCTTCATGAGAATATGTGGCTCAGAAAATGGAAAAATCAACAATACTTTTGTCAGTCACACAAGCTACACATTCCAAAAGTACTGGTAACATACACAAAAACGACAGATATTTAACATAACAATAAGGATGTTAACTATTGAAAAAAAAATTACACATTGCATTGTGGGAACATTGTGGCTTGATGACGTGTATGCTTGTTTTTGTTTGCATTTGCAGCATTTGTGAGCGATCACCCAAATTGTCATACAACAGGTTGGATGTGCATTGTCTGGGCTGTCTGTGCATTACTGTCTTGTTGTCAAGAATCAATCTTGAATTTTTTTTTAAATTCATTTTATTTACTGATATACAAAGATCTAGTATCCATTTCACCCCTTTGTGGAAGATATTTACTCCTCTTGTTGCCTCAGCAGAGCCCGGAACTTTATTCAGAACACTACACACCCCGGTTTTCAACAGTTTGAGTTCCTGCCTTCTGGAAGGCGGTAAAGATGTACAGAGGACCAACAGACCAAGGAACAGACCCATCAGTGCCCTGAACTCTCATTTTTCTTCTTGCCGCGCTATTAATGTCAAGGCACGCTAATTTTGACATCTTGTGCAAAACATTATATGCATTCTGTTTTATACATCTGTTTTTTAAATTTTTTTCATCATATTCACTTTTTATTCTCATTTTTTTTTACATTTATTTTTACCTTGCTTTTATGCATGCACTTATAAGGAGAGGTTCTCCTCTCATTGTACAGTGGTATAATAACAAATCCACTTATAGGCCTACTTATTATGTAGAATGGTGGTTGACAGGTTATCACATTAGCCTTGCAGCTCTGAGGACCCGGGTTAAAGTCCACCCTTATCTTTGAGGAGTTTCCATGTTCTCCTCTCTCCTGCATGGGTTTTTTTTTTACAGGTGCTATGGTTTCCCCATGCCTGGTAAGTTGATTGGCAACTGTAAGGATTGTTTCTTTGAATGTGCCCTGAGATTGGCTGGAAACCAGTTCAGGGTGTACCCCGCCTCTCAACCATTGTCAGCTGGTATAGGCTCGACCATGCCTGTGACCCTAGTGAGGATAAGCAATACAGAGAATTGATGGATGGACTGAGTTTTGAAATGGCTAAAATATAAAATGGGAAAACAATTGGTCATTCATTAGTAACTGAAATGTCTCGCTTTATTTTGTATATGCATGATAGTCTTTAACCAAGCAAAAATATATTTTGTCCAATTACTTATTATTGGACAGAATTATCTGATGGATTATCAATTACTAATTGCAGCACTAGAATGCAAATTCACATTTGTGCAAGGCTCAAAATATTTTTTTTTCTTTGAGGAGCAACTGCCTAATTTTGAGAAGCAATTTTTTTCCTGATTTATCATTCAGGTATCCCATGAAGGGGGGTTAAACAATAAAAGCGCAACTATATATTGAGAGAATTGAATGTAGGGCTGCAGCTATTGAATATTTTAATACTCGAGTATGTTCCACAACACTTCTGTTTTGATGCAGAGCCCATTTTACCCATGATTTCTCTCTGGCCATATTTGGCACGTTTTCCACCTACATGACTCGAAGTATCCAAATCAGATGGTAGTTTGCTGGCCATAAATTTATTTCACACAATGATTAAATTGAGCAAAACATTTAAGCATCCTGTATGGAAGTAATGTCAGTGTTGGGAAATTTCTTTTTCTACACAAACTATTGACAGAAAGATTCACGTCACTGTTCTAAAAATAAACTATATCATTCAGTTGTAGTTCTATCCACCATTCCGAAAGGGATCTAGCTCATAGTCTTCCCATGTTGCTTACAGGTTATTATACTGAATATACCATCTTTTCATTTCCCCCATTTTGCTACCTATTCAGTCCACACGAGAAGCCAGCTGTAGCTTTCACCCAACAATCTAAAAAATATGAGGAAAAACTTGTTGCTTGAATGTTTTTTTTTTAAATGAGGAATGAAAAGAAAAACTGGACTTTTGCCCTTAATGAGCAAATAAAAACATTCAATGCATTCTGATGGGGTGAAGTCTATATTTCAAAACTAAATTAATTCCATTTTATGACAGTGTGATCATACTGTTTTTAAAGTAAAACTGTCATGGGCATGGTCATGGTCATGCCTCATATGCTACACGTTCCCACCATTGCCTTGCGAGTCAGCCACCATGTTGCAGCCTGCCACCTGCGCTGCTGCTTGGCCACAGCTCTCTCATTTAGAGAAATTCTCGGGAGACTCCAGTTATATGAAGCCGTTCATCTTGCAGTACAAACTCAATTTTGAGCTGCAGGCAGCTGCCTTATCCACCAAGTGGGTGAAGATGGTATGGTCATTTCCCATACAACTGGCTGTGAGGAGGCATGGGCTAATGCAGAATAAAGCCGCAAGTCAGTCATGTCCTTCTTGGATATTTTTTGTTAAGATGATTGATCAGATTTTTCAGTATTCCAAGCCCAAGAGGGAGGCTGCTAATTCCTTGATCACGTTACAGCAAGGGGGTCAGATTACACCATAAAATTTCACATCTTCACTGCTGAGAGTCAGTCGGATGATGATGATGCATTTTTTCAAGGGCTATGCCCCACCATCAAGGGTTATTTGGTAGCTTTAGAACTTCCTACCAATTTGGACACGCTCATTGCTCTCGCAATCAAGATTGACAAGCGGCTCATAGATCGCGGGCTGAACCGAGATCGGCAGAAGAACGCATAATCACGTATAAGGAGAACAAGCCTCGATGACCAGCCGAAGAGCAAGACACCAGTCATCAGCCACAAGCCACATACCCGTGCCACCCCGGATGAACCCATGCAACAGGGCAGGTTCTTGTCTCTCCACTAAAAAATGTCAACACTAGCTGAGGGAAGGATGGTGTTTTTTAATGCAGCCAGTTGGGTCATTCCACGGCCAAAGGTCATGTCAAAGCTGCCACCAACAAAGGGTCGTATCCCATGTTTTGCCCTTGACTGAATGAGTCTGTGAGTCTGAACATTATTGAAAAAGATCCTGTCTTTCCTCTTCCCAAAATAACATTATGCTCTCCGGAGCAAGAACTTCAGATTGCAATGTTCATTGACTCTAATTCTGATGCTAACCTACTAAATACTCTGCATGTCAAGCGTATGAGTTTAAGAGCTTTTTAGGTCAAACATCATTGCAACGCCCATGTTGCACATAGTAGTTGTCGGGCATGATGACTCACCACACCCAACCACTCACTCGCAAAATATCACAAAGCAGTTGTATTGCATTTAAGACAATTTAATCACACACAATACAACACAATACAATAAGAAACTAACCCAAATAGAGGTAAAAAGAGAGTTTAGTCACATGTATGACAAGCTAACGAGCCGAACGACGTATAGTCACCAAAGTCAAGCGAATGTCCTTCCAGGCAAATGTTATTTCCAGCGAATGTTCCAGAAAAGTCCAAAAGATGAAAGGCAGAAGGCAGTGTGGTGGAAAACGAATTATTACTTGTCTGAAGCAGCGGTGATTGGAAGAACCCTGTCGAAAGCCATCCTCATCCTTACAGTGAAGAAAAAAAGTATTTGAACACCCTGCTATACTGCAAGTTCTCCCATTGAGAAATCATGGAGGGGTCTGAAATTTTCATCGTAGGTGCATGTCCAATGTCAGAGAGATAATCTAAAAAGAAAAATACAGAAATCACAATGTATGATTTTTTTTTAAAGATTTGTGTGATACAGCTGCAAATAAGTATTTGAACACCTGTCTATCAGCCCGAATTCTGACCCTGAAAGACCTGTTTGTCCGCCTTTAAAAGTCCACCTCTATTCCATGTATTATCCTGAATCAGATGCACCTGTGTTAGGTTGTTAGCTGAATAAAGACACTTGTCCATCCCATACAATCAGTAAGACTCAAACTTGCAACATAGCCAAGACCAAAGAGCTGTCCAAAGGCACCAGAGACAAAATTGTACAACTTCACATGGCTGGAAAGGGCTACAGCGAAATTGCCAAGCAGCTTGGTGAAAAAAGGTCCACTGTTGGAGCAATCATTAAAAAATGGAAAAAGCAAAACATGAGAGTCAATCTCAATTGGAGTGGAGCCCCATGCAAGATATCACCTCTTGTGGGTCTCAATGATCCTTAGAAAGGTGAAACTACTTTCCAGCAGGTAAAACTAGTATAAACAGACGAGACCACTTGAATGTGCTACTGTTTCGTGGTGAAAAAACGGATGGGTCCATACTGGCTGCCGTTTTTTCCTTAATAACATACTAAAAATCATGCTTTTCATGACAGTGGATAATTAAGTTTGCCAAAGACAATTTGGATGATACAGAGCAGTCGTGGGAGAAAGTTCTGTGGTCAGATAAGACCAAAATTTAACTTTTTGGTCATAATTCCACTAACCGTGTTTGGAGGAAGATGATGAGTTCCATTCCAAGAACACCATCCCTACTGTGAAGCATGGGGGTTTTAGTGTCATGCTTTGGGGTTGTTTTTCTACACATGGGACAGGACGACTGCACTATATTAAGGAGAGGATAACCGCGGCCATGCATTGTGAGATTTTGGGGAATAACCTCTTTCCCTCAGTCAGATCATTGAAGATGGGCCGTGGCTGGGTCTTTCAACATGACAATGAGCCGAGCCACACAGCCAGGAAAACCAAAGAGTGGCTCCATAAGAAGCATGTCAAGGTCCTGACGTGTCCAGTTTCAAGACCTAAACCCAATAGAAAATCTTTGAAGGGAGCTTAAACTGGGTGTTTTTCAACAACAGCCCAGAAACCTGTTTGATCTAGAGAAGATCTGTGTAGAGGAGTGAGCCAAAATCCCTCCTGCAGTGTGTGCAAACCTGGTGAACAACTACAGGAAATGTTTGACCTCTGGAATTGCAAACAAAGGCTGCTGTACCAAATACAGCGGTACAGTGGTTGGTTTTTGAACATCTTGGTTTACGTACAAATTGGTTTTCGAACGAAAGTTTCAAGATTTTTTTTGCTTTGGTTTTTGAACGAAAATTGGTATTCGAACACCCCGACCAACTGACCCACGATGATTTGTTATTGTGCTTTCGAATGCACCCCCGAAAAAACAGAAAAATAAAGAGAATAAAGTATAAAGAATAAATAACTAAAAATATAGAAACTCATCACTCATAACACTCTCCCTCTTAAGAAAAAGAAAGTTACGAAGAAACTTTCTGTTGTAATATAACAATCTAAGCAACTCTTCAAACATGTTGAAATAGAAATTACAGAAACTGAAATAAAAAAAAAATACAATACTGTACAGATGTAGCATCATACCCTCAGAGCAATTTTACACTGGAAAGTGCATCAGAACAATCATTGTCTCTACCTTTAATGTACTTGGTCACAAGATTGAACCCTTGCAAACTTGAACTCCACCTCATAAGTCTCTGATTTTTGTTCTTCATTTTATGAAGAAAAGTCAAGGGATTATGATCAGTAATGACTTCAATGCAAAATGTGGTAGTACCTACGTCCACCTCAGAATGCTGCAACGCTAATAAAAGACCCAGAGTTTCCTTTTCAATGGCTGAATAAGTTCTTCTACAGCAGGGGAGCCCAGACTTTTATTTTTTTTACCCCAAGATCTACTTCTCAACCATCCAGCCTGTAACGATTGACGGTGGGGGGGATGTTTTTTTTCTTTTTTTTTTTAGAATGACCAATGATGAAATAGAATGACCAAGCCACAAAGATCTACCCACAACAAAAATGCAAAACATTTATTTTCAAGTTTATTGAGGATTCTTTATGTGTAAATGTATATTTGTGTGCCTTGTATAACCGCATGAGCCAATATTGCACAACATAATTAACTTTAAAGTTTTTTGTAACTATCTGAGTTCATGTTGATGATCACGAAACACCATACAAATGAAAATGCACACCTGGGCTGTGTCACACAGTCTTTGTGGTCTTTTTCACATTGGTGACAACAAATCGAAGAAGCTGTGACCTGCACGACCATTCACTACTAAATCCTGCTGAATTTGGACCGAATGTTTGTGAGTACTCGATGTGGGACGCCCCTGGTGACGACTTCAGTGGACTAAAATCATCATCTATATAATCTTAGTACCCAAATTGGAGTCGTATTCGTTTGCGTTGAAGCTGTGCGGCCTAGCCTAGCCTTGCTCGGGAACATTAAGTAACATATGTTTGTTTGTTTGTTTAAGATTTCTTAAGTGATATCTTAAAATGGAACGTTGAGCCGAGCATTATTCCGAGCTCTACACATGGAACAACACCGTCTCAGAAGATGCCCACAATGCTATTGAATGTATGTGATGTGTATGAGGAGCTGGACAGCAAACCAATGCTCGAAGAACTGTAAGATGCCCTGGACTCCCTCGCCAGTAGCGAGGCCTCTGGTAAATTATCGGGTTATCCAAGCAGAGGTCCTGAAGTGCTGCAAAAATGTTCTTGCAGAAAAGCTTCACCATCTCCCCACCTGTGCTGCAGGTAGGGTGAAGAACCACAAGTCATGAGGGATGCCAACATTGTCACGTTTTACAAGAACACAGGTGAGAGATATGACTGTAACAACTCCTGTGGCATCTCCCTCTTGAGCACTCTTGGGAAGCTGATTGATAAAGTTGCAATGAATAGTCTCTAAGTGCGTGCAAAGAGAAACTACCCCAAATCTCAGTGTGGTTTCCGTGTGTCCACTCTCAACATGGTCTTCTCAGACAAACAAATGCACGAGAAATGCAGAGAACAAATAAAGTAAGAAAATGTAAGTCATGGGGCAGAATACAGGGTCTTGACCCAGGATTAGACTCTCTGACCAAGCACTGGACTTTTTTCACAACTTTGAGTCCCCGGGCTCTACCATCTCTAACTCTCTCTCTTTAGACACAGAGCGAGACAGAGTCATCAGCAAAGCCGTTACTACACTGGCTAGACTCAACAAGAGAGTTTGGACAAACGCCAGGTTGACAAAGCACAGAAAAGTCCAGGTTAACAAGGCCTGTGTTGTCAGCACTGTCCTCTATGGAAGCGACGCATGGACAATGAGAGCCAAACAGGAGCACAAGCTTGGAACCTTCCATATGTGCTATCTCTGCCGCATCCCGGACGTTACCCGGCAGAATAAGGTGACAAACACCAGTGTACTGGACAGAGCTGTGGTTCCCAGCATGTACAGTTTGCTTAAGCACAGGCGTCCGCGGTGGCTTTTACGCTCTTAATGCCAGCAGTGCCGCAAAACATACTGGGGGGAGGTAAATAGCCTTTAAAGTGCATGTTTTATGTTAATTATTTCATAAATAATTCTTTTGTTTTTTCATTTGCTACTTATGCTATTCTGTTTGCTGTGGTGTGATATTTTTAGTTTCGTGCAACACTGTGAATGAATATAACGTCGTCACCAATCAATGCAAGTCAAAACTAACAGGAATCCACATTTTTTTTTCCCTCTGGCAATTAAGTCATTAAATCCTTGATCAGCGAACCTACTATTTTCTGCCTTGTCCCATTGTTAGAGGACACACCCTCACATCCTGTTGGTCCAATCAGTATGAGTATTAAAAATATATCCTGTAGACCAGGAGTCGGGAACCTTTTCGACTGAGAGAGCCATAAAAGCCAAATATTTGTGCATTTATGTAAGACCAACACTTTTAAAGTAAAATGAGTCTCAGAATTATTTCAGATAACATTGTTACGCTGTTGCTAACCAAGGATGACAAAAGTACTTCTTACCATTAATGCGACTTCTGGTGCAACATGGTTTTGGTGATGGCTTTATAGTCTGTTTCATGTCGTTAAATTAAGCTTCATGAAGGTGTTGAGACTTCCATCCGTTAACCGTGAACGTAATTCAATTTGATTTGCATCATGATGGTACGATAGTGAACAGTTCTTGCTGACACACGCATGTCTTTTATTTGTTTGATTATCATGTCTTTACGTGAAAGGCCCTGTAGCTCAGTGGTTAGAGCACTGGTTCGGAAAACCAGGGGTTGTGGGTTCATATCCCTGGGACCTCCCCTCCCTGAGAAGGGTTGTGTCAGGAAGGGCATCCGCCGTAAAAATTGTGCCAAACATATATGTGCATTCATCTGAGATGACACGCTGTGGTGACCATGAAAGGGACAAGCTAAAAGAAACTTTTTATCTTGTCTTTATGCGAAGTTGTCAAAATGCTTATTGGCAACATTAAGTACGAATGCTTTTGCATACTCCCCATCTGTGAATTTAGATACACAGAAGAACCTATTCACTTCTATTCTTGTTGAAAACTATGGTACTCCTCATCTCTTTGTCTTTGAGCGATCATTGTCAAAAGTGTTTCCATAATTGTTCCGACCCAATCTGCGTTCGATCCTCCTGCGCCTGCGCACGTCAACTGCCACAGTAAATTACAGCAACCCCACTCGGACAAACTGTCGCTACGTCATTTGTGTTGCCTGCAAGACAGAAATCATATGTACAGTATGTCATTATGAGGGTCCTGCGAGCCATATGCAACCATCAAAAGAGTCAGATATGGCTCGCAAGCTATAGGTTCCCAACCCCTGCTGTAGACTATCGCAAGATTCATCACTTTAAACTACTCCCTTTGCACAAGTGTCATTGCACTGGTCTATAATGGGAACTGTGAACGGGTAAGGGCACTCTGTACAAGCTTAATATGAAGTGGGGCGTTGTCACGCTCTTATCTCTTTTCAGTTCCAAATGAAGAATACTCTGCATCTTGCACATCTGTGACTCTTATAAGGAATAATTCCCTTGAGGAGAATGTCTCTTTTTCTTTGTTGTCGTTCATTGGTTTGTTCTGAATGTCGTACCAGAGTGGCACCGACTGCTGGAGACAAATACCTTGTGTGTTGTTATACCCTTGGCCAATGAAGCTGATTCTGATGACCTGCCTACACAGCCAGTGTGTTGGGCAAGGTGAGCTTCTTCTGCTTACAGGTGTGAAATGCAATTGTTCCTCACTCCCTGTTGAGGGCCATCATATGGTACCTTGCATACACACTAAAACACTTGCCAGCATGCATATGGTAACAGTGTAACAAGTGTGTTTAAGTGCACTTTGTTGGACAAGTCACACAACCACATTTGTAAATATTGGAACTCAGTGTGCACATAATGTGCACCACCTTGTAAGGCGCCATCTCTACTGTGGTGCCTGGCCTATTTATTCTCGTCAATGTGTCTTCTCAATGGCGAGTGACCCAGTGTGACAGCTGTAAATGACGGAGCAGGCATTATGGCTACCACTTGGATGTCGAGTGAGAGTTCCGCAACTTTGCGCATGAATGACACGCTCTGCGCTCATATTTATTTTTTTGGATAGACATTGATGTGAATAATATCATATGTAATTTTCATAACAATATCTATTTTACAAAGAGGTAACATTCCATTTCCCAAGAACTAATTTCTGTAGCCGGGGATCGGAACTCCAAGGTTCCTGCCTTTGGCCACTGCCCAGCTCACATTGCACCCGACCCCAATGGTTCTTCTTACTGGTGGTGAGCCCATGGAAAGGGGGACCCATGTTACCCTTTCGGGATGTGTCCGGCCAAGCCCCATGGGTGCAGGCCTAGCCACCAGGCGCTCGCCTTGGTACACCACCTCCAGGCCTGGCTACAGAGGGGGGCCCCGGTGACCCGCGTCCGGGCAAGGGAAACCAAGATCCAATTTTTGTACTCATCATAGGGGTTTTGGAGTTGTAATTTGTCTGGTCCCTCACCTAGGACCTTTTTGCAATGGGTGACCCTACCAGGGGCATGAAGCCCCAGACAACTTAGCTCCGAGGATCATCGGGACACACAAAACCCTCCACCACTGGGAAGGAGACCGAGTTGGTGCGTGAGGTTGAGAAGTTCCAACTACATATAGTCAGACTTTCCTCTACGCACCACTTGGGCTTTGGCACCCTTCCTCTTGAGAGAGGTTGGATTCTGTTCGCCTCTGAAGTTGCCCACGGTGAGAGATGCCGAGCAGGTGTGGGTATACATATTGCCCCTCAGCCCGGGCCCTATACATTGGGGTTTACCCCGGTGGATGAGATGGTAGCCTCTCTCCACCTTCAGGTCGGGGGACGGGTCCTGACTGTTGTTTGAGCTTATGCAGCAAACATCAGTTCAAAGTACCAACCCTTTTTGGAGTCCTTAGAGAGAGTGCTGGAGACCGTGAATAGAGGGGCAGAGCTGTCAACTGATTACCATCTGGTGATGAGTTTGCTCCGATGGTGGGGGAAGATGCCGATCCGATGTGGCAGGCCCAAACGTATTGTGAGGGTCTTCTGGGAATGGCTGGCAGATTCCCCTGTTAGACGGAATTTCAATTCCCACCTCCGAAACTCCTAGAGGAGGCGAGGGACATTGTGTCCGATGGATGATGTTCCACGCCTCCACTGCCGAGGCGGCCGACCGGAGCTGTGACCGTAAAGTTGTTGCCTGTTGTGGTGGCTTCCCGCTAACTAGCTGGTGGACACCAACAGTGAGGAATGCTGTCAAGCTCCAGGAGCCCTATTGGGCATTTATGGTCTGTGGGACTCACGAGGCACCTGATAGGAGTTCGGTGAGGCCATGGAGAATGACTTCAAGATGGCTTTGAGGAAATTCTGGTCCACCGTCCGGCTTCTCAGGAGGGGGAAGCAGTGCACCGTCAACACTGTGTATAGTGGGGATGGGGCACTGCGGAGGTTGTGTTCCAACTATAGAGAGATAAGAGAGGTACTGGAGATTAGGGTCCACCGGGAAGTTGAATCTCAGATTCAGGAGGCACAATGTGGTTTTCGTCCTGGCCAAGGAACCGTGGACCAGCTCTACATCCTTGGCAGAATCCCCAAAGGTGCATGGGAGTTCGCCCAAGCAGTCTACATGTGTTTTGTGGACTTGGAGAAGGTGTTCAACCGTGTCCCTCGGGGAGTACTGTGGGTTTTTATTCTCGGGAGTATAGGGGTACCAATCCGATACAAGCGGTCCGGTCGCTGTACGACCGTTGTCAGAGTTTGGCACGCAGTGCCAGGAATAAGTCGGACTCATTTCTGGTTAGAGTTGGACTCAGCCAAGGCTGCCCTGTCACCGATTTTGTTCATAACTTTTATGGACAGAATCTCTAGGCGCAGCCGAGGCGTTGAGTGTGTCCGGTTTGGTGGCCTCAACATTGCATCTCTGCTCTTTGCAGATGATGTGGTTCTGTTGGCTTCATCGAGCTGTGATCTCGAACTCTCACTGGAGCGGTTCGCAGTCAAGTGTGAAGCGGTTGAGATGATAATCAGCACCTACAAATCTGAGACCATTGTCCTAAGTCAGAAAAGGGTGGTGTCCCTTCCGATCTGATCCTGGCGCAACCTGACTTGGCTGTGGGGGCAAAGGAGAGCTGGCCGTGATGAGGGAAATACACAACAAGCTCATACACTCATGCAGACTAATGCAGTCTCAAACAACAAACTAGCAGCAACAATACAACACAGGAGGCTTAAATACATGGCATAATTAGCGACAATGAGCCACAGCTGAGGACCTCCAGGGCAGTTGATTGGGCAGGCCCCTGACAGTTAACAAAAAAACACGCACTGTAAATGAAAAAGAAATCATGTAAATGAAAAAAAAAAACATATCCTGTAAATGAAAAAATATATACAGTAATTATAAGTTAGTCTGTGTGAGTATACACTATATCCATCAATCCATCCATCCATCCATCCATTTTCTGAGCCACTTATCCTCACGGGGGTCACGGGAGTGCTGAAGCCTATCTCAGCTGTCATCTGGCAGGAGGGAGGGCACACCCTGAACTGCTTGTCAGCCAATCCTAGTATACTGTATTCTTCTTTTTCTTTCGGCTTATCCCGTTAGGGGTCACCACAGTGTGTCATCTTTTTCCATCTAAGCCTATCCCACGCATGTTCCTCTCTAACATCCACTGTCCTCATGTCCTCTCACTCGTTTGCCTGGCAGCTCCATCCTTAGCACCCTTCTACCAATACAGTCACTCTCTCACCTCTGAACATGTCAAAACCATCTAAGTCTGCTCTTTCCAACCTTGTCTCCAAAACATCCAACTTTGGCTGTCCCTCTAATGAGCTAGTTTCTAATCCTATCCACCCTGTTCACACCAAGCGAGAACCAAAGCATCTTCTAGGTCTACAAAAACATAATGTAGTTCCTTCTGACCTTCTCTATACTTTTCCACGAGCATCCTCAAGGCAAATAATGCATCTGTGGTACTCTTTCTAGGCATGAAACCATACTGTTGCTTGCAAATACTTCCGTCCTGAGTCTAGCCTCCGCTACTCTTTACCATAACTTCTTTGTGTGGCTCATTATCTTTATTCCGCTGTAGTTTCCACAGTTCTGAACATCACCTTTGTTCTTGAAATGGGGACTTGGACACTTTTCCTCCATTCTTCTGGCAACTTCTCTCCCGCTAGTATTCTATTGAATAAGTTGGTCAAAAACTCCACAAGCCACCTCACCAAATTTCTTCTGTACTTCCACTGGTATGTCATCGGGTCCAACTGTCTTTCCATTTTTCATTCTGTTCAGTGCCTTCTTAACTTCTCCCTTCCTAATCATTGCCACTTCCTGGTCATTCACGCGCACCTCTTCTACTCTTCCTTCTTTCCCATTTTCTTCATTCATTAACTTAACTTCTCAATGTACTCTTTCCATCTTGTTAGCAATCTACTTGCACCAGTCAACATATTCCATATTCCATTAGCTATCCTTAATCACCTTTACTTGCTGCACATCCTTCCCATCGCTATCCCTCTGTCTTGCCAACCTGTATAGATAATTTTCTCCTTCTTTCCTATCCAACCTAGAGGACATGTTGTCATATGCCTCTTGTTTAGCCTTCACCACCTTGCAGTATACTGTATAATGAACAAAAAAAACCCTATAAAAGATGAAAAAAAAATTCAACTACGGATTTCACTTAACGCAGGATCTTTTTGGAATGTAAACCCCTGCATTAAATGAAGGATCACTGGATTCAAATGAGGTAAAATCCCCAATGTAATTTTGTTACACTGAAATAATGACTTAAAAATAACAGCAATACCACCGCCACCTTTTTTCCCTCTTCGACACGTATTCATAAAATTTAAATTTCCTGGTTTTTCCTCATTTAAAACAGCTAGTTCCTGTTCGCCACGTTTCTAAGATTCCAAAGTGTGTGTTTGAAATCAGTAACATTGAAGTAGACTGTAAAGTGTTTGATTGTTCATTTAAACAAATTGAAATGTGAAAATGCTTTACAGAGTGACAATGTTGTGCCAATATTACATTTACAAAACACCAAAGGCACAGGGCCAAGAGTGGCACTTCTCAGAAATATTCAAATTCTCAACAGTTTTGTCATATACTGCACTATAAACCCAATATCATCCACCCAGGGAATTTAACATTTATATTCAGCTGCTGGCCTGTACAAATTTATTTTTGATAACGGAGTTGATCATTTCCTGTTGTTTACTGTCCTTCTTTTGTTCCCAGTTCTGTTCACCTTTTAGACATTAAAAAAAACAACAACAACATGAACCCACCCATTCTTTGGAATTCAATGTATTGGGCCAGGTGGGCAGCGAGTGACCTTGATCAAACTGACTGTAATATTTTACAAGTTACTCAATGCAAATATGAAATGAATAATAAAATGTACCATTGTCCCAATGTGGCAGGTGGGCATTTGAAATCAAGAAACCTCTTTGTGAACTACTCAAATTTACATACATAAGACAACTTAATTTTTTAGTCTGCTTGGATAATTAGGGGTGTTAAATTATTCAGCAAATCTGCCAAATGTACTTTAAATCACGTTGACTCTATTCAAACAGGCATGTAAAAGATTGGGTACGATTCCCCATTAAACACATTGAAGCCACATGCTGTGAGTACCCTGCTAAAAAGTTTCCATAGAAATTCTATAGAAACTTATAGAATTCTATAGAATTTGTATAGAACAACTTGTTCCATAGAACTTTGGCTGTGACTTTCTATAGAATTTGTATAGAACAAAACGTTCCTGTAGTTTAATTTTAACAACAAACTAATTCCCAATTTTGTCATCTTTTTGATTTGCAGAAATTCCAAATGTTGAAAGTTGGATGGGTAACCCGGAAGGAAAATATCAAACGGATCCTGAAGAGGTAATTGAATATTATATATTTTGTACAGAATGTATTTTTTTTCTACCAGTAATATACTGTTGAGAGTCAGGTGAAGATTTTGTACTTGCTTTAACTTTCAAATGATATTGCATTTATTAATACAATTGAAAGTATTTTGTGTGCTGTTTGCAGACCTCTGAACAATGCTCTTTCTATCAACAAAATATGGATTTTTGTGTTTGATAGATTCCTAACTGATAGTTACAGTGTTTGCCAGACGTAATAATAACCAAGTCTCTTCATTTTGAACGCAGAACATGTCTTGAGAAACCACGAGGGGACCCTGAGTAATGTACGAAGTGCGGCCACGTCATGCCCGAAAGATGCAATGACAGTGGCAGGAAACAGGACGGGAGGAACCAGGATGGACAGTAAATATAAGTGACACATAGTTAAAGTTCACATTAACCTATTACATTTTAATTTGTTTGTAACGTAATTTAAGTAAAAAAGTTATTTATTCTAAATGTTAAACATATTACCATCGGCTGAATAACCCAATTGTTTGTAATTGTCTGTAGTTTGATTGAAAAACAGCCTGGTTTCACACTGCATAATAAATCTGCATGCATGGCAACGTTGTTTCTATCTTCTAAGGCAACGTTGATTGTATGTGGGATTGTCACGTTAATACACTTTACGAATACAATGTTGAAGCAATGTTGTTTCAGTTCTTGAGAAAAGTTCTGTAGAACTTTCATCAGAACTCAGTTCTATAGAACTTTTCCTTAGAACAAGTTCTTTAGAAAAGTTCTGTAGAACTTGGTTTGTAAAGTTCTATACCATTTCTATAGAATGCTTTTATAGAAATTTTAGCTGGGTAACGTTAGTTTGCAGTGGAAGTATCTGAACTCGAAAAAAGAACGTTTATATTATTCAGGTAATGGAAACAGACTGAAAATCTGACTGTGACTGGAAATGCCTTTAATTGTTAAATCTACAAAGAAGTATTCATTTAATAGGATACATTTTTATTGTAAAATTAAGTGTAAAAGTATAAATTGCTCATTTTTACATGTTGGACACTGGGAAAACGCACTGTGGAAATGTGATTAACAATACGTGTTGTTTTGTGTTAATTTTTCAGTGTGTATTGTAAACTTAGAAACTTTAATTGAAACATGTCATGTTATATCCAAGCCGCTTATCCTCACAATGGTTGTGGGAAAGTTGGAGCCTATCCCAGCTAGCTTTAGGTGAAAGGCGGGCTACACCCTCAACTGGTCGCCAGTCAGTCGGAGGGCAGATATCTACACCATCACTGAGCGGGAATCAATCCCACGCTGCCAACACCAAAGGCAGTCATGTGTACCACTACACCACAGGTCTCAAACTCTGGCCCCTGGGCTGAATTTGGCCAGTGTGATTATATTTGGCCCTCGAGGCAGTTTTAAATTAATATTAGAGCTGGCCCGCCGGTATTACACTGCCACATTCACCGCTATTACAAATCCCATGTTGTTCTCCTGTTGTTTTGGCGCATCAAAACAACACGACACACGCAGACACGCCCCCTCCTCTGTGTCAGTACCATCTATGGTAGCAGTCGTGGATGTATTAAAATGGTAGTGATTTGTCTTTGTGCTCACTCCTTCGGCTAAAACCCTTGGTGGACTCCGTATCCCCGTTCCTCTGCCCCAGACCACACTGCAACCTCAAACTACAGCTGTCATTGTGTTACCCGACCAAGAAATGGCGAAAAGAAAATCGAACTTTTTTGGACAGGTGGGAAACGGAATATCTGTTTACATATGGAAAAGACAGGCCTTTTTGTCTTGTTTGTGGAAACAACGTGTCAGTGACCAAGAAGTAAAATATTAGAAGACACTATGAAACAAAACACCAGGACAACTATAAGGACATGGACACAACTGAAAGGAGCCAGAAGGTAAAGCAGCGCACTTTGGCCATTTCCCCTGCTGCCAAACCATAAAAAGGCAACAATTTGCTGTCTGAAATTCGCTGTCTGAAATTCAACTGGCTACAATTTGCTGTCTAAAATTCACCGTCTGTGCCACCAAGCAGGGTTACTTCAGGTCAGAACTGAACACCCAGCCAATTGGAGTTACACTTTCTTGGTCACGTGACATCACATACAAAGAAAGTGGAACTGGCTCGGCTGGCTGTTTGGTTCCGACCTGAAGTAACCGTGGCTGGTGGCACGGACGGTGAATTTTAGACGGAATTGTAGCCAGTTGAATTTCAGACAGCTAATAATAGCCAGTTGAATTGTTAACATTGAAAAGATACATTGAAATACAACTATTGAAAATGTTATCACAATAAATTTCAAATTCAAATCCAGTTTTCTGTGGCATTTGGAATTCAAATCCTGGTGGCACAAATTTACTTCCATATTTCCAGTGCATCCCTCCATCATTCTAGTTGTTCCTCCACCTGTTCCCTATTTTCACTGCAGATCACTATGTCATCTGAGAACATCATGGTCTATAATGAGCTCATTTCTAATCCTATCCAACCTGCTCACTTTGAGCGAGAACCTCAATATCTTCATTTCTGCCACCTCCAGTTCTGCCTCCTGTTGTCTCTTCAGTGCCACTGTCTCTCATCCGTACATCATGGCTGGCCTCACCACTGTCTTATAAACCTTGCCCTTCATCCAAGCAAATACTTTTCTGTCACATAGAACACCAGACACCTTCCGCCAACTGTTCCACCCCGCTTGGACCCGTTTCTTCACTTCCTTACCCCACTCACCATTGCTCTGGATTGTTGATCCCAGGTATTTGAAGTCATCCACCCTTGCTATCTCTTCTCCCTGGAGCCTCTCTCCCCCCTCCACCCCTCTCATTCATGCACATATATTCTGTTTTACTTCGCATAATCTTCATTCCTCTCCTTTCCAGTGCATTCCTCCATCTTTCTAATTGTTCCTACACCTGCTTCCTGCTATCATTGCATATCACAATATCATCTGAGAACATCATAGTCCAAGGAGATTCCATTCTCACACATCTGTGAGCCTACCCATGACAAATCCAGCAAAGAGGAACGGGCTTAGAGCTGATCCCTGATGCATTCCCACCTCCACCTTAAATTATTCTATCACACCTACAGCACACCACACCACTTTTGTGCAGCCCTCATACATGTCCTGTACATACTAACATATTTCTCCGCCACACCAGACATACTCATGCAGTACCACAGTTCGCCCCCTTGGTACTCTGTCATAGGCTTTCTCTTATTTACTTCTGTCATGAGTCTAGCCTCCACTACTCTTTCCTATAAGTTTCAATGTGTGGCTCACTTTTTCACTTTCACCTCAACTTTATTCCTCTATAGTTCCCACAGCTCTGCACATCGCCTTTGTTCTTAGAAATGGGAACTACCACTTTTCCTTCATTCTTCAGGCATCTTCTTACCCGCTCAAATTCTGTTGAATAAGTTGGTCAAAAACTCCACTGCCATCTCTCCAAATTGCTTCCATACCTCCACAGGTATGTCATCAGGACCAACTGTCTTTCCATTTTTAATCCTCTTTCGTGCCTTTCTAACTTCCCCCTTACTAATCATTGCTACTTCCTAGTCCTTTATACTCACCTCTTTAAGTCTTTCTTCTCTCTCGTTTTCTTCATTCATCAGCTTCTCAAAGTATTCTTTAAATCTATTTTGCACACTACTAGCACCATTCAACACATTTCCATCGCTATCTTTAAGCCTCGTGTGTTGTATTGTCAGTTGCCAGTTTGTTGTACTTGAGACTGCATCATTGTGTGTGAGTATGCAAGCGTCTTGTTAGTATATTTCCTCCGTTACAGCGTACCTCTGCTGCTTTAGTCAAATCGTGTTTTGTTCATCTTCCAAGTTTTGCCTTGCAGTTATTGCACCTCATTTCAGGATTTTTGGACTTTGCCTTTTTGCCACATGTTTTTTGTGCTTCTGCCTTATTGGATTGCTTACATGTGTATGACCTCTGCCAGAATCAAACAACCGTTGAAACTCATGCCCCTGCCTCGGAGTCCTGCATTTGGGTCCTACCCCATGCTGCCTGCCTCTTACATCTCTGTGACTTGGTAATTGCCCCACCCCTTGTTATATCACAAAGTCACTGGGACTAACCTTAAGTTTGGGAACGGTGAGTTCAGTTTCACAAACCACAACCAAACCTGATTACCACCATACTGTTGAATCAAGAAACAATTAATTAAATATAATGTAATATTATAATAGTATATTATCATGTAATATTAATTCAATACAATCTGTCAGAGAATTTGAAATTAACTACACGATCTCGAGAATCAATGCATCCCACAATCCACCGAAATTCAAGAAGAAATTAGAAAAAAAGTGATTGAAAGCCCTTGGTCTGGAAAAGGTTACACAGCCATTTCCAACGCTTTGGTACTCCAGTGAACAAATGTCAGAGCCATTATCAAATGGAGAAAGATATGGAAAAGTGGCTAAATCTTCCCAGGAGTGGACGACCAACTAAAATTACTCCAAGAGTACAATGATGACTCATCCAGGGGGTAGCAAAAGAACCTTGAACAACATCTCAAGACATGCAGCGCTTACTGGGCTGTTAAGGTCAGGCTTAATGACTCTACCATAAGAAAGACACTGGCCAACAATGGGATCCATGAGAGAGGTCCCAGGTGAAAACCCCTGCTGCCAAAAAAGATCTTGATTGATGATCCTCGAGACTTTTGGAGAAACATTTTTTGGACTGAGTCAAAAGCTGAACTTTTTGCAAATGGTGCACCCCCTTACATCTGTCGTAAAAATGGCATAGTATTTGATAAAAAGAACATGATGCCAACTGTGAAGCATGGTGGGGGCAGTGTGATGGTCTGGGGTTGCTTTACTGCCTCAGGACGAGGACAATGTGGTGTCATTGTTGGAACAATGAATTCTGCTGTGTGCCACAAAGTCCTGAAGGAGAATGTCTCACCATCAGTTCGTGCTCTCAAACTCAAGACCTCTTGGATCATGCAGCAGGACAACTATCTGAAACACACCAGCAAGTCCACCTCTGAATGGCTCAAAAACAAACAAAAAAAAAGGTTTTGGAGTGGCCGAGTGAATGTCTGGAATTAAATCCAATTGAGATCCTGTGGTGTGACCTTAAATTAGCAGTTCATGCTAGAAAAGCCTCCAATATGGAGGAGTTGAAAAAGTTCTGAAAAGAAGAGTGGGACAAAATTCCTCCAGAGTGAGGTGAAAGACATCGCCAATTAATGCAAATGTTTGATTTCAGTTATTGCTACAAATGTTGGCAATTATTTATAACAATAAAGTAAATAATTATTTTTTAGGTTCAGGGTGCAATAACTTTCACAGCCAATTGTTAATTAGGAATGTAAGTTAAACATTACTGATAAGATGCTGAAATGACATTTTGTGCACTTATCCATTCCGTATCTTGAGAATTATGTGGTTGCTAAATCTTAGAAATCTTATTTTACCGTTTGGAAGAATGTATTGACCCATGGGCTAAGATCTGAAAGGTGGTTTTGTCAGCCTATTGGACAAACCCTTTAATGGCAAATGACATTGAACATCCATCCATCCATTATCTGAGCTACTTAGCCTCACAAGTGTTGGAGTTAATCCCAGCTATATCTGGACAGGAGGTTAGGTACACCCTGAACAGGTTGCCAGCCAATTGCAGGCCACACAGTACAGGAGTACCCGGAAAAAACCCACGCAGGCAGTGGGAGACCTTGCAGGCTCTACACAGGCAAGGCTGGGATCCAAACCCCAGACCACAGAACTGTGAGGCAGACACTAATCAGTTGCGCACTGTGCTGCCCATCCTAAAAATGTTTGGTAAATTGACTGAAGACTCTAAATTGCTTTGTAGGTGTGAATGTGACTGTGAATGGCTGTTTGTTTATATGTGCTCTGCAATTGGCTGGCAACCAGTTCAGGATGTAACAAACATCTTGCCAGAAAATACCTGGGATAGGCTCCAGCACAACCATAACCTTTATGAGGATCAGTGGTACAGAAAATGAAAATATGGATGGCAGTTTATCACCAAGAAAACAAATAGTTAATTTGTTGTAGCAGTCTGATATGTACCATTTCCAAACACAAATACCCCCAAGTCACATGCCAACCACTTAACAGAAAATTGTTAAAAGCTCTTACCTGAACTACTCTCTCTCTCTCTCTCTCTCTCTCTCTCTCTCTCTCTCTCTCTCTCTCTCTCTCTCGCCTATATTCCAGATGCTTGTTTTCCTTGCTCTGCTTGCTTTGACTCTGTTGACATTTTTTTTTCCCCGATTAACTTGTTTCGCTTCTACAAAATTAGAATCAGGCCTGTAATTAACACAAGCTTGGTATTAGCTACAAGACCAGCCATCAAGATTCCTCTCTTTTCCACTGAATATCAAGGACTACTACTGATGATGTCAAACCTGAAAATTATAATCCGCCATCTTGAAGTGTAGGTGGATTCAATTGGACAGTCGGGGAATGAAACCACTCTAGTGATGTCTCAAAATGGTGAGCAGAAGTGTGCTAACACACAAACACCTAGCTCACCAACGAGGACAGATGTGGACTTTGGAACCAATCACGGACCATCCAACACTTCTCTATCGAATTTACTGGGAGCGAAGCCGAAAGATTTGGGACATCTAAAAGGAAGGACACAATACAAGCAGATTAATGACATCATAAAGGGATCCAGCTGGCCTCGGCCGAGTGAGTGGCCAAGGACGGTCACTACAGCAAAAAGCAAGAAAAAATCTGTTTTTTCACCACACAACATGATTTTGACGTATATGGATTTTTGTAACTCGCACCATGAAAATCATCCTGAGGGATTTGTTTCGGAGAAGAAGTAGTAAGTGACGTTATCAGCAGGAGTCCACTCAGGTGGCCTTGTGTGTTTATACCAGTTTTACCTACGGAAAGGTATTTCTTTGTTCCTTTAGTAAGCCAAAATGCCGGCTCGTTTGTATTGCTGGATACTGTTCGAACATTCACCAGGGTGGATATACTCTTCATACGTTTCCAAAAGACGCAGTTCATCATGAAAAATGGATTGCACAGGTGCAAAGGACGAGAGCTTCGTTTGTTCCAAATTACAGGTAGGTGTGTATAGAGGTACTAAGTCAGGGATGCTAAATGGGTCGATGTGCCCCTCGGCGCATCGCATCCACCGATCATGGCTTCGGCTCACTGTGTCTGCCGATCACGGCTTTGGCTGGGGTGGGTCATCATGGCCTCGAGGTAGCTCATCATTGCACCGAGCTGGGGTGGCTCATCATGCCGCCGAGCCGGGGCGCTTTACAGTGTTGTCGTTGGTCACGGCTGAGTACACTACATACTGTCATACATACTCTCGGGGAGTCTGTTGATAGTTAGAAGTGATCCACATATCATCTAAATATGGCTCGAAACGATATGGTAATATTGCGCCGGTCACTTCACTCGAGATTTACCAGGTTTACCAGTTAGATGTGTATTTAATGTGACACAAAAAGGAGAGAAGACACAATTCACGTTTGACAGTTTGCGAGGAGAGAGGAGAGGAACTGTCTCACACATTTCACTATTGCACTCTCTGATTATCCTCTTCTCAATACCTCTATATATTTGGTTTCAAATGCCCCTTATTTACATGGGAGTTGCAGAAAGGAAGCGGGGGAGCAAAACATAGTTGGAACACGGTATACTGTTTGTTTATGTGTGTGTACATGTGTGTGGAAGAGTGCTGAGTAAATGTGTGATCAAGTTTGCACTCCTATCTTTAACAGACAACAGGCGCCCCTGGTTCTTACAGTTTTGCTGATTAGATGTTCTTGTTCTTGTGCTATCTCCTGTTAAGCAGCTGCCACATTAGCTGGAGCAGAGCAAAGCATTTTTCATTGCAAGTCGAAACAGTTTTTTCATTGCAGCAAATGTATGATAATTACATTTACAATTATGTATTATCTTTATGACACAAACACTCACCTTCTTCTCACTGGCACTGGCCATCAAAAGATGAATAAATTCACAAAGAAGTTGTACTTAGTTACCAGTGTGCGTGACTGTGTGACAGTGGATTCCATGCATGATGAAGATACAGGAAGTTCATTGTAGGTAAAGATTGATGTCCCTCCAAGCCAATTGAGGGATGTGATGCCAGGAAGATGCTAGAGAGATAGAGAGCCAATGGGAGAGCAGCTCTACCACACAAACCAGGATACAGTACAGGATGTTTACGTTTGGTGGAATCCAGCGGCCATTTTTTCCTTTCGTATCCTGAATTTCCTTCGTAACTAGAGTCAAAATTGTTCTGAGGAGGCTTTTCGTAACCTGATTTTTTTCGCAAGTATATATATATATATATATATATAATATATATATATATATATATATATATATATGACCCCCCCCCCAAAAAAAAGAAATTACAGCCCTTTATAATGGCAAGCTTTTTTGAAAAATTGAGGTAACTGGTATGACGGCTTGATTTTGTTTTAAGAGTGAGAACACTGTAGTTACTCGGTGCCAAGGCTTGCTAAACAAGACAGCCAACTTATACTGAGTGAGTGATTTGTGTTTATGTGTGTGTGAATATATATATACACACATACACACACACACACACACACACAAACACAGGGAGTCGTCGGTCTACGACTGAGATCCGTCCCCCCTTAACTTGAATTTCAATTTAAGTCGGATTTCACCGTTAAAGTCAATATTTACAATGACCGCTGGGATTGGCTTCAGCATTACCCTCGTTAGAATAAGCGCCTTTAATTATTATTAGGGAACGTAGGCTGCGATGGTGAAGAATGAAGTCAGGGTGCGCTCAGCTATTGCTAAGTAAGCAGTTGCTAGCGGTAAATTCCTACTTGGTGTCCTCTCCTTTCTGCTCTTTCAACGTAAGGAAAATGTGACGTGCCTTCCCCTAATGAACATAAGGCTGATATTAAACATTAGTTGATTCGGATCCTCAATCCATAACCTACAGTGAAAAAAATAAGTATTTGAACACCCTGTTCTATTGCAAGTTCTCCGACTAAGAAATCATGGAGGGGTCTGAAATTTTCATTGCAGGTGCATGTCCACTGTGAGAGAGATAATTAAAAAAAAAATCCAGAAATCACAATGTATGATATTTTTAATGGTTTATTTGTGTAATACAGCTGCAAATAAGTATTTGAACACCTGTTTATCAGCTAGAATTCTGACCCTCAAAGACCTGTTAGTCGGCCTTTAAAAGTCCACCTCCACTCCATGTTTTATCCTGAATCAGATGCATCTGTGTGAGGTCGTTAGATGCATAAAGACACCTGTCTACCCCATACAATCAGTAAGACTCGAACTTTTAACGTGGCCAAGACTAAAGAGCTGTCCAAAGACACCAGAGGCAAAATTGTACAACGCCACATGGCTGGAATGGGCCACGGAGAAATTGCCAAACAGCTTGGTGAAAAAAAGTTCACTGTTGGAGCAATCATTAGAAAATGGAAGAAGCTAAACATGACTGTCAATCTCAATCGGAGTGGATATATATCCATCCATTTTCTGAGCTGCTTATTCCCACAAGGAGTGCCAAGAGGAGAAGAGGAGTACACTGAACTGATTACCAGCCAATCGTAGAGCACATGGAGATAGACAACAGTCATACTCACACACACAAAAGCACACACACAATTGTTGTTCTCTCCTGTAAAAATCCTCCTTCCCCAACTCTCATCTTTCCCCTGGGAATCCTCCCGTTCCCTTCGATTTGTCTTTTTAAGATCAAACCTTAATTCTCATCACTCAGGGTTTATTTAATGCAGTGCTAAGCTAGACTACAAGTTTTTAGTGACGCTTGTGGATTTACGAGGCTGTCACAATTAGCTACTCTCCGGGGGTTGAAGGACCATACACCCGATTGACCTTAAGAGACAAAACAAATAATATGCGATAACCTGTGGAAAAGAGATTACGGAAGCCACAATCAAGACCAATCTGAGTAAAACCTTCATAATGGGACAAACCAGTAGATTTACCTCAAGAACCAGCAAGTGCAGGTATGTGACCTCTTCCAAGTGGGTATGGTTTCATGCCTAGAAAGAGTACCACAGATGCATTATTTGCCTTGAGGATGCTCGTGGAAAAGTACAGAGAAGGTCAGAAGGAGCTACATTGCGTCTTTGTGGATCTAGAGAAAGCCTATGACAGAGTACCAAGAGAGGAACTGTGGTACTGCATGCGTAAGTCTGGTGTGGCAGAGAAGTATGTTAAAAAATGCAGGACATGTATGATGGCAGCAGAACAATGGTGAGGTGTGCCTTAGGTGTGACAGAGGAATTTAAGGTGGAGGTGGGACTGCATCAGGGATCAGCTCTGAGCCCCTTCCTGTTTGCAGTGGTAATGGATAGGCTGACAGATGAGGTTAGACTGGAACCCCCTTGGACCATGATGTTCGCAGATGATATTGTCATATGCAGTGAAAGCAGGGAGCATGCAGAGGAACAATTGGAAAGATGGAGACATGCACTGGAAAGGAGAGGAATGAAGATTAGCCGAAGTAAAACAGAATATATGTGCGTGAATGAGAAAAGTGGAGGGGGAAGAGTGAGGCTACAGGGAGAAGAGATAGCGAGGGTCGACGACTTCAAATACTTGGGGTCAACAATACAGAGCAATGGAGAGTGTGGTCAGGAAGTGAAGAAACGGGTCCAAGCAGGTTGGAACAGCTGGCGAAAGGTGTCTGGTGTGTTATGTGACAGAAGAGTGTCCGCTAGGATGAAGGGCAAAGTTTACAAAACAGTGGTGAGGCCGGCCATGATGTACGGATTAGAGACAGTGGCACTGAAGAAACAACAGGAAGCTGAACTGGAGGTGGCAGAAATGAAGATGTTGAGGTTCTCGCTCGGAGTGACCAGGTTGGATAGGATTAGAAATGAGCTCATTAGAGGGACAGCCAAAGCTGGATGTTTTGGAGACAAGATTCGAGAGAGCAGACTTCGATGGTTTGGACATGTTCAGAGGCGAGAGAGTGAGTATATTGGTAGAAGGATGCTGAGGATGGAGCTCCCAGGCAAAAGAGCGAGAGGAAGACCAAAGAGAAGGTTTATGGATGTGGTGAGGGAAGACATGAGGGCAGTTGGGGTTACAGAGGAAGATGCAGGAGATAGGCTAAGATGGCAAAAGATGACACGCTGTGGCGACCCCTAACGGGACAAGCCGAAAGGAAAAGAAGAAGAAGAAGAAGAAGTTCTTGCTATCTCCTGCTAGGCGGCTGCCGCATTATCTAGAGCAGAGCAAAGCATTTCTTTATTGGAAGCAGGTCTATGATAATTATATTCACAATTATTCCGACATTGCCCCGCTGTTTATCCGACATTTGCTACCACGTTTTCTAGAACAGAGCAAAGGATTCTTCATTGCGGGCAGAGCAAAACATTCTTCATTGCAGGCAGGAACAGTAACTGGATTGGAGCAGAGCAAAGCATTTCTTCATTGCAGGCAGAGGCAAAGCATTCTTCATTGCAGGTAGGAACACTTACTGAATTGGAGCTTGTTTGTTCACGTGTGTGTCCATGTGTGTGGAAGATTGCTGAGTACATGTGTAGTCATCATTTCTTTCACAGGCAGCAGGTGCTCCTGGTTCTAACAGTTCTGATGATTAGATGTTTTTGTTCTTGCTATCTCCTTCTCGGCGGCTGCCATGTTATCTAGAGCAGAGGAAAGCATTTCTTTATTGGAAGCAGATGTATGATAATTATATTCACAATTATTCCAACAGTCACGAGTTTGCCTAAATGGATGTACAGTTGACTATGTCTTGGAAAAAGTCATCCAATTCGACATATTTTTGTGGACAGTAATGATTAAACATGAGCTTTTGCTCTGTTATTGTTCATTTTCATTGTTTTTCATTAATTGTTCATTGATCAGCCAATCAATTATTTTCTGGCTTGTGCTATTGTTGGGACACACCCTCACATCCTGCTGGTCCAATTGGAATTTGTGTTTGTAATAAATACTGTAGACTATCGCACGATTTGTCAATCTGTTTATTTTGGTCATGATCTTCTTCTTTTCCTTTCGGCTTGTCCCGTTAAGGGTCACCACAGCGTGTCATCTTTTGCCATCTTAGCCTATATTCTGCATCTTCCTCTCTAACACCAACTGCCCTCATGTCTTCCCTCACCACATCCATAAACCTTCTCTTTGGTCTTCCTCTCGCCCTTTTGCCTGGCAGCTCGATCCTCAACACCCTACCACCAATATACTCACTCTCTCGCCTCTGAACATGTCCAAACCATCGAAGTCTGCTCTCTCGAACCTTGTCAGCACACAAAACATCCAACTTTGGCTGTCCGTCTGATGAGCTCATTTCTAATCCGATCCAACCTGCTCACTCCGAGTGAGAACCTCAACATCTTCATTTCTGCCACCTCCAGTTCTATTCCTGTTGTTTCTTCAGTGCCACTGTCTCTAATCCGTACATCATGGCCGGCCTCACCACTGTTTTGTAAACTTTGCTTTTCATCCAAGCAGAGACTCTTCTGTCACATAACACACCAGACACCTTTCGCCAGCTCTTCCAACCTGCTTGGACCCGTTTCTTCACTTCCTTACCACAATCACCATTGCTCTGGATTGTTGACTATAAATATTTGAAGTCGTCCACCCTCGCTATCTCACATTTTTGCTATCTCTTTTCCCTGTAGCCTCACTCTTCCCCCTCCACTTTTCTCATTCACGCACATAAATTCTGTTTTACTTCAGCTAATCTTCATTCCTCTCCTTTCCAGTGGATGTCTCAATCTTTCTAATTGTTCCTCTGCATGCTCCCTGCTTTCACTGCATATCACAACATCATCTGCGAACATCATGGTCCAAGGGGATTCCAGTCTAACCTCATCTGTCAGCCTATCCATTACCACTGCAAACAGGAAGGGGCTCAGAGCTGATCTGATGCAGTCCCACCTCCACCTTAAATTCCTCTGTCACACCTAAGGCACACCTCACCATTTTTCTGCTGCCATCATACATGTCCTGTACTATTTTAACATACTTCTCTGCCACACCAGACTTGCGAATGCAGTACCACAGTTCCTCTCTCGGTACTCTGTCATAGGCTTTCTCTAGATCCACAAAGACACAATGTAGCTCCTTCTGACCTTCTCTGTACTTTTCCACTAGCATCCTCAAGGCAAATAATGCATCTGTGGTACTCTTTCTAGGCATGAAACCATACTGTTGCTCGCATATACTTACTTCTGTCCTGAGTCTAGCCTCCACTACTCTTTCCCATAACTTCATTGTGTGGCTCATCAACTTTATTCCTCTATAGTTCCCACAGCTCTGAACATCCCCTTTGTTCTTAAAAATGGGAACTAGAACACTTTTCCTCCATTCTTCAGGCATCTTTTCCCCCACAAGTATTCTCTTGAATAAGTTGGTCAAAAACTCCACAGCCATCTCTTCAAATTGCTTCCATACCTCTACCGGTATGTCATCAGGACCAACTGCCTTTCCATTTTTCATCCTTTGTAGTGCCTTTCTGACTTCCCCCTTATTAATCATTGCCACTTCCTGGTCCTTCACACTTGCCTCTTCAACTCTTCCTTCTCTCTCATTTTCTTCATTCATCAACTTCTCAAAGTATTCTTTCCATCTATTTAGCACACTACTGGCACCAGTCAACACATTTCCATTTCTATCCTTAATCACCCTTACCTGCTGCACAGCCTTCCCATCTCTATCCCTCTGTCGGGCCAACCTGTAGAGATCCTTTTCTCCTTCTTTCGTGTCCAACCTGGTGTACGTGTCTTCATATGCCTCTTGTTTAGCCTTTGCCACCTCTACCTTTCCCCGACGTCACATCTCGATGTACTCCTTTCGCCTCTCCTCAGTCCTCTCAGTATCCCACTTCTTCGCTAATCTCTTTCCTTGTATGACTCCCTGTATTTTGGGGTTCCACCACCAAGTCTGCTTCTCCCCTTTCCTACCAAAAGACACACCAAGTACTCTCCTGCCTGTCTCTCTGATTACCTTGGCTGTCGTTGTCCAGTCTTCCGGGAGCATCTGCTGTCCATCGAGAGCCTGTTTTACCTCTTTCCGAAGGGTCGCACAACATTCTTCCTTTCTCAGCTTCCACTACATGGTTCTCTGCTCTACCTTTGTCTTCTTAATCTTCCTACCCACCACCAGAGTCATCCTTCACACTACCAATCCTATGCTGTCGAGCTACACTCTCCCCTGCCACTACTTTATAGTCAGTAACCTACTTCAGATTACATCGTCTGCACAAAATATAATCCACCTGCATTCTTCTACCTCCGCTCTTGTAGGTCACTATATGTTCCTCCCTCTTCTGGAAATAAATGTTCACTACAGCCATCTCCATCCTTTTTGCAAAGTCCACCACCATCTGTCCCTCAAAGTTCCTTTCCTGGATGCCGTACTTACCGATCACTTCTTCATCGGCCCTGTTTCCTTTACCAATATGTCCATTACAATCTGGACCCATCACAACTCTCTCGCTGTCTAGGATGCTCAGAACTTCTTCATCTAGTTCCTTCCAGAATTTCTCTTTCAACTCTGGGTCACATTCTACCTGTGTGGCATAGCCGCTCACCACATTATACATAACACCCTCAATTTCAAATTTTAGATCTGATACTCTTTTCACCTCCAAGACATTCTTAGACAGCTCTTCCTTTAAAATAACCCCTACTCCATTTCTCTTCCCATCTACTCCGTGGTAGAATAATTTAAACCCTGCTCCTAAACTTGTAGCCTTACTACCTTTCCACCTGCTCTCTTGGATGCACAGAATATCAACCTTTCTCCTAATCATCATGTCAACCACCTCCTGAGCTTTTCCTGTCATAGTCCCAACATTCAAAGTCCCTACACTCAGTTGTAGGCTCTGTGCATTCCTCTTTTTCTTCTGACGAAAAATTGCCCGGTGATGATTATGAAGAAGCTGAAGAAAGTGCTGATGAACCTCAAGCTGCAAGGAGGGATTCACCCCCTTGAGGACGAGGCTTTTTGGCAAGAGAAGGTTGGTTTGAAACATTTAAAAACCAATATGGTTTCAGAAGCATGCCTCAGTATGGTGAGGCTTCTTCTGTTGACAATGATGCTGCTCGTCGTTATATGGAGGAAGAATTTGTACAAGATATCGACAACAATATGGTACAAGCTGTCGAGTAGACCAATTGTGTTGACGGGGTTATGGCCTTGTCCAGGGGAATTTTGACGCAAAAGGAAAAACAAAGACAACACCATGTTTTTCTCAAATATAAAAACCTCCACCATCAGCAACTTGAAAAGAAGATTCTTTGAGTGAAGAATGTTAATTACGTACGTACTGCAACAAAATGTTAATGTGCAGCACTAGGCTTTAATAAATGAAGATTTAACTAGACACTTGTACTGTTGAAAATATTTCCGTCAAGTATGCTAGGTATCAATACTGTACTATGCTCACCCTTGCGTTCTGACCAAAACAAAGCGGTCAGTCAGAGCATATAACACCAATCCTTAAGTCCTTGCACTGGCTTCCAGTCAGCTTTAGGATAGATTTTAAAATTCTGCTACTGGTCTATAAATCACAAAATGATTTAGGTCCTGAATACATGAAAGAAATGTTTACGGAATACAAAACCAGTAGAGCTCTGAGATTGACCGACTCAAGTCAAATAGTGGAGCACAGAGTCCAAAGCAAACATGGTGAAGCAGCATTTAGCTATTACGCTGCACAAAAATGGAAAAAGTTGCCAACAGAGGTGAGGTCAGCCCCAAGTGTGAATGTTTTTCAATCAAGGTTGAAAACTTCTTTTTTTGTTATGCTTTTTAGAATACATCCACTTTTTGATCATAGTACTTGCACTGCATGCGGGTTTTATTCTTTTTTTTTTTTAAATATTTTGTCATTTTTATTGTTTTATCTCTTTGTTTTCAAATGCCTTTAATCGTTTAAATCACATTGAGTTACCTCGCGTATGAAATGCGCTATACAAATACATTTGCTTTGCTTTGCTTTACTATTGACACATTTTAAACATTTTGGTACCAACATACACACACATACACACACATACACACGTACACACACACACAAAACAATGATGGTGGTTCTGGGACTTGTTGTTCAGATTTGGGTGGGCCAAGAAGGTCATACAATGGCTTGGCTTTGCAGGCAAAGTGAGGAATGAAAGATCCGTAATAGGACAGTAAACCTGGCATCTGGCGCAGGTCGTCTACTGTTGCAAACGTTCTCTCTTTCAGGACGATCACCGGTGCAATCTCTGATGGGTCCATGGTGTAGCCCTCCATTGTTACCATCTTGCCCAGGACTTTTCATTTGAAAAGTTTGCAATTCTTCCGTGTCAATTTCACACCGTGTTCCTTCTATAGCGCTTGAGAACCAGACGGACATGTTCCAGATGTTCATCGAAACTGCCACTGTGCGCCATATTATCATCAAGGTAAGGGAGGCAGACTATGTCTGTCAGACCAGTTAAAAAGTGCTCCATACTTCCTTGGAACTCAGCGGGTGCAGTGCTCAGACCAAAGGAGATGTGGAGCCATTTGTACAGTCCCCAGGGCGTGATGAAGGCTGTTAATGGATGGCTCTGTTCATCCAGGAAGCCCTGGTGGGATGCCTTCCCTTGGTCCAACACTGAGAACCGCGAGCTCCCACCAAGTGAGTCCAACATGTCCTGTATTCTTGGTATTGGATGTCGATTGGGCATTCAGTCTCTGTCGTCGCAACAAAGGCAGAGAGTACCATCTTTTTTCTGAACACGTACCACTGGTGACGCGTACAGTAACCTTGAATGTGTGATCCCGCCCCTGTTCAACAAATCCTGCAGGTACTCCTTCACTTCTTGATGAAGGGGTCTTAGGACAGACATGTAAGTCTTTTGCACTGGACTGGCATCGTTAAGCGTAATATACATCTTATCGATGGAATATAACCTATATCGTCACTATCGTATGGAAAAGCTTCACATTCTTCTCGCACTATTGTCTTAGCAGCGTTTTGGTGGGACTTGGGAAGCTTGCTGAGGTCAACTGGTGGATGCCTTGAATGGCCCTTGTGCGTGACCCATCAGGTGCTGTGATATTTGAAATAAACAACACTGGTCACCGAACATTGAGCAGTCGCCACCCTTCTTGGCCAGGAGCATGTCGACCGCTATGCGGTTCTGGAATGTCATGAGTGAGGTTGCAGCTGGGTGTTCCATTGTGGCAATAAAGCCTGCTTCCGTATAATTACCTAGTTTCTGTACATTGTAATGTATGTAATTGATTCTGTCAACGTTTTTATTCAGAGTTATCCAGAACAAGATGGATTCCCATCCTGCAGCAATCTCGTTAACCAACTTATACTCATCTGGTATGCAGTTGGGATGCCATTTGCATCAATGTATGTCAGATCTCCATCTTTCCAAGAGGACCTTCGCCTTCGGGAGAACCCATGAGGAGGTCCAAAGATAGATGCGGCCAATTGTATATCCTCTGCTTTGGATGGAAACACAGTCACAGATAAGAGCAGTGATACCAGTGTACACGTTCCTGCTGCATTTATCAGTGTGTCATACAACTTTTGACCAACACACCACCAAAACAAATCGCTGCATGGGAGCAGTGGGGCAGGTTGGAGATGGATATCATGACACCATGTTTTGTTGAGACTTCCCACCTTAAAATCTGTCCCTGTAAAGCTAACACAGAAGAAATTAGCCAATGCAACATGAGTAGAAAATATCAGTTTATCATTTACTGCCTTAGTTGTTGGATAAACTCTTTTCCATTTCTGACAAATGATGTAAGGTTTTAGTCATTACCTCCAGGGTACATTGTGTTGGGATTTCTGTTGGAATGACACGCATTAGTGGCCCAGGGCCCATGAATGTGATGTAACTATAGTTTAACTTGTTAGCTGCATTCTACATTAATAACAAATAGTTTTGTTTCCCATTTGTAAAAAAGATAATCATAATAATGAACAAATGTTCCTCAGGTTTTTTGGTTAAAATACTCCCTCCATAGTATACGTACTCTTTTGTATGGCATTCGGGTCTAAGGTAGCATTAAATTGGCAAATGGTGAGAAGAAAGTGGGGGTTTCATTTAGCATAAGCCCAAAAAGGGAATCCCCGGCAATTAGACTCTGCCAAGGAATTGAATAAGTGCTGAACTGATTAACTGGGAGGCACACATGGAGTCCTCCTCTCATGCCTCCGTGACTCCGGCATAGTTGTTTGCCAATGTTATTTGAAATTAGGTTGCGCCTCTTTATCTTATGTGTGGTGGGTATAGTTGACTGAGTATAATTATTGGTTCTGTTATGTATTTTTTGTCAGCTTTACAGGTGTCCAAAAGTAGCATATGAACAAAAATATCATTATGGCTGTCACTGTTGCAGCCCAACATGCTATCATATTATTTAGCCATTTTGAAGGCATGTCAACCAAGTCACCCCAAAATGAGTCAAGTGTCTTTTAAATCTTCACCAGCCTTCAGGTATTTTCAGACGCTATAAATCTGCACCCACCGTATGCTGGTCTTTGCTCACCTTTCCCCTTGGGTGACTCAGCTAAGATGACCTTTACAGTGTGTAAGGTGTATCCACGTGTTTCTTTCTGCTATTTTGTCCATGTCATTCACCTCTTGCTCAGTCTATGCCAGTGTTCGGTTAAAACTGCATGTACAGTAGATGTTAATTCATAAACAGACATATGATGAATAGACAAATGGCAGTAATAAGGTTATTAAAGCACAGTAACTTGTTTCTTTCTCTTGTTTTTTTTCTGATGGTGTAGTGCAGGGATGTCAAACTCATTTCTCTTGCGGGCCACGTTGTACTTTGGGTTTCCCTCAGAGGGACATTTCGAGTAAAGGCAGCGTGGGATCGATTCCCGCTCAGTGATGGTGTCGACATCTGTACTGCGACTGGCTGGCGACCAGTTCGGGGTGGAGTCTGCCGCTGCCCGAAGTTAGCTAGGATTGGCTCCGGCTCTCTCTCCGAATAAATGCAGAAGGGTTGCGTCAGGAAAGGCATCCGGCGTAAAAAAATCAAAAAGACAGTTACTGCCGCACCTCCATGACAATGGCACAAAAATGGCTTAACACATCAATGCTGATAAAATTTCCAATTTGTTTCTAGTCCTATCAAATTGATGCATGTGAAATTTCCTAGTGACACGCGCCATTAGAAAACAATGTTTTATTGTTTTTCAAAATAAGTTAATGGATACACATAATCCCCCAACTTTTTTTTTTTTTGCATTCGTTATCAATTAATAGGATTGGTATTATCTCTGGATCTGTGCAAACAACACAATCTTTTGGACACATTTTTTGAATGTAGTTATCCAATTTAAACAAATTCGCTAATTTCTTTCCTTGGATGACTTCCTGTATTTTTGGGTTCCACCACCAAGTCTCCTTCTTCCCTTTCCTACCAGAAGGCACCCCACGTACTTCCCTGCCTGCCTTTCTGTGTACTTTGGTAGGAGTATTCCAGTCTTCCGGGAGCTTTTCCTGTCCATCTCGAGTCTGTCTCACCTCTTTCCGAAAGGCCACACGACATTCTTCCTTCCTCAACTTCCACCACCTGATTCTCTGCTCTACCTTTGTCTTCTTAATCTTCCTACCACTAACAGAGTCATCCTAGACACCACCATCCTATGCTGTCGAGCTACACTCTCTCCCAGCACAACCTTACAATCAGTAACCTCCTTCAGATTACATCGTCTGCACAAAATATAATCCACCTGTGTGCTCCTACCTCCACTCTTGTAGGCCACTCTATGTTCCTCTCTCTTCTGGAAATACGTGTTCACCACTGCCAATTCCATCCTTTTTGCGAAGTCCACCACCATCTGACCCTCAAAGTTCCTTTCCTGAATGCCATACTTACTCATCACTTCTTGATCACTCCTGTTTCCTTCGCCAACATGTCCATTGAAATCTGCACCAACGTCTCTCTCTGGGATGCTCAGGACAACGTTGTCAAGTTCCTTCCAAAACTTCTCTTTAAACTCAAGGTCACATTCTACTTGTGGAGCATAGCTGCCAATCACATTATACACAATACCTTCAATTACAAATTTCAGTCTCATCACTCGATCTGATACTCTTTTTACCTCCAAGACATTCTTAGCCAGCTCTTCCTTTAAAATAACCCCTAATCCATTTCTCTTCCCATCTTTTCCATGGTAAAAGAATTTAAACCCTGCTCCTACATTTCTAGCTTTACTCCCTTTCCACTTGCTCTCTTGGATGCATAATACAACAACCTTTCTCCTAATCATCATGTCAAGTAACTCCTGAGCTTTTCCTGTTATAGTCCCAGCATTCAAAGTCCCTACACACAATTGTAGGGACTGTGCATGCCTCTTCTTCTTCTGCCGACTGAGTCTTTTTCCTCCTCTTTTTTGTCTCCGACCTACATTACCTGAATTTCTACCTAAGCCTTGCAAATTAACAGTGCTGGGTAGTTCGCCCGGGCCACGACCTATCAGTTATGGAAGTCATTTGATGAATGCTCATTTATGTTTGGCACAGTTTTACGCTGGATGGCCTTCCTGCTGCAACCCTCTGCATTTATCCGAGCTTGGGACCGGCCTCCAGGACACAGAAGAGTTGTGCACCCCTTCGGGCTGCAGATAGACAAAAACAAGCAATCAAATAAACAAATTCAGCACATAAAATACACAATTCACAAACTTCTACGCGAACGGTACGGCTTGTATTTGGGTACTTACATAAGACTTGTTAAATTTCCTATAAGTTCTCACGTCGCTGGTTGTACCCGTTGTTTGGGTTATGAAGTTAAACACGTTCGATGCTTCATTCGGCAAGACTAATTACCATTTAGTGTGAGGGATTGAAAAACCTGCAAACATTTGTGGGGTGACGCAAGCTCAGTCACCATAAATGTAAGTCACACATATTGGGTGCAGTTGGATAGTGTATGGTGATGACTGACCCAACTGCTAACATATTTGATCAAATAATTGTTAAATCCAGTATGTGGGATATGAGAGAGAGAGACTGACTTTCAGCCACCACATGGACATTGGAGTCGACATCCTCATGCAAAATGAGGTGACACAGACCCTCCACGTGTCCATAAACTGCATTCTTTGAAGCTGCCCTGCTGTGAGACGACCACTCAAAGAATGCTGAGGGGATGTCAAATGGACCTTGACCTAATTATCAGCTTCCCATCAAATTTTGATTCCTGGCTTCAAAGGCTCATTCACAAAAAAAGGCTGAGGATGTAACAACCATGGATGTAAGGCAACACCCACTGCAAACTTGTCTGTGATGCAAAGCAAAGCAAAGCAAATGTATTTGTATAGCGTATTTCATACATAAGATAACTCAATGTGCTTTACATGATGAAAGGCATTTGAAAAAAAAAAGAGATAAAACATTTAAAACGGGATAAAAAACAATAAAAATGACAAACAAAATATTAAAAAGAAAGACAATTAAAACCGCATGCAGTGCAAGTAATATGATCAAAAAAGTGGATCTATCCTCAAAAGCATGAGAAAAAAGAAAAGTTTCAACCTGGATTTAAAAACAATCACACTTGGGGCTGACCTCACCTCTGTTGACAACTTATTCCATTTGTGTGCAGCATAACTGCTAAATGCTGCTTCACAATGTTTACTTTGGACTCGACTATTTGACCTGAGTCAGTCGATCTCTGAGCTCTACTAGGTTTGTATTCCGTAAGCATTTCTTTCATGTATTCAGGACCTAAATCATTTAGTGATTTATAGACCAGTAGCAGTAACTTTAAAATCTATTCTAAAGCTGACTGGAAACCAGTACAAGGACTTTAGGATTGGCATTATATGCTCTGACCGCTGTTTTGGGTCAGAACACGAGCTGCAGCATTCTGAATGAGCTACAGCTGTTTAATACTCTATTTGGGGAGTCCAGTCAGAAGACCATTGCAGTAGTCAAGTCTACTTGAGATAAAAGCATGAATGAGCTTTTCCTAATCTGCGTGACACATACAAGACTTGACTCTAGATATGTTTTTCAGATGGTAAAACACAGTTTTTGTGATTGATTTAATACGATTGTTGAAAGTCAGTTTTGAATCAATCAGAACACCAAGGTTTCGGACTTGGTCTTTGGTTTTTAAAGATAGAGAGTCCAGGTGTTTACTCACAGCAATTCTCTTTTCTTTATTGCCAAAAACAATTATTTCAGTTTTGTTATGACTTAGTTGAAGAATATTTTGGCTCATCCAGTTATTTATCTGATTTAGACAGTGACACAATACCTCAATTGAACTGCAGTCATCTGGAGACACTGCTAAATATAACTGTGTGTCATCTGCATAGCTATGGTAGTCAAAATTAAAGTTTTGAAGAATTTGACCCAAGGGTAGCGTATACAAGCTGAACAGGAGAGTGATGTTTGTTCACTGAATGAAGTCCTCTTTTCCTTTTTGTATGCCCAATTTCTCTTTGACCATTAAGCCTTCTTTATGCTCATGTGTGTTATGAGCCAGGCTGGACCACGGCCAAGAGGGGCATGGCCATTGCCCTGGCCGGTGACACGTGTCACCGATCTTAGCTTTTTAACATCGGGACTGTAATTAGATTATGTATTTAAATTGGAGTTTTTCCTCACTGGCATTTGCCAATTCGTTGTGTTCGTTGTGCCCTGAGTTTGTGAGTGTGCTTTGAGTTAGTGAGTTGCACTGTGTTGCCGTGTGCGGAAGCTCCTGCAGTAAAACCTACTGGACATAATGCCCTGGTCCCAGAGTCCTGCATTTGCACCGATGGGTCATGACTGAACGAACTGGCCATTACAGGACCCAGCAGGAAAGACTCGGCATTGCCGGGAACGACACCATGAAAACCACCTGCCGCAGGGCTAAGGAGATCCTACCCGGGTAGGCTCCTTGATGTTGTCCTCTTCTTCCTTGTCACACGAACTCCCTGTGTGTCATGATTACATCCCGACCACGACCCGCTCACAACCTCATATTTTTTTGGACTCAGATTTTTCAGACCTTGAGGAATACTTAAATTTAAATGACCGGCTGCCTGACTATGATTCGGATATTGATTGTGAATTTCCTCTCCGTGTGATCTGTCCCAGTCTGTTTGTATCACCGCCCTGTGCCTCCAGCTCCCGAGTGCCTTTGCCCAGTAGGTCCAAGTCCTTGTCCTCCACTCCTTTTTTTTGGGAACCTGCTTGGCCATCTACCCGGGTCCTTGGCGTGGCGGCCAGAGGAGACACCCAAGCAGGGTGCCCGCTTGTGCCTCCCGCTGCGCGGCAACCAAGACACCGCCATCGTCCATCCACTCCTCATCGGCAACGACCTAGCCAGCAGACCCGGAGCTGATGGCGAAACTTCCAGCCCAGAGGGAGGAGGGGTCCACAAATCCCAATGTGCAGTGACTCGAGAACCACTAGATCTTCTATTGCGAAATGCGGGCAGAAATAGAGCGGTAGAGTGCCAAACTTGCGGTTCTCATGGCCCAGGTTCGGCGGGAATTAGATAACCGGCCAAGCTACACCCACGTCGCGGTTGCAACAGACTCGCTGCCGACCTATGCTCATGCTGCGGTGGCAACTGACCCGCTACCGAGCCAAGTCCCCGTCGCAGTGGCCACAGACCCGCTGCCGTGCCACGCCCACGTCGCAGTGGCGATATCCGCCCGAATCACCCCGCGGGGACCCTGGTGCTTGGTGTCCAGGTCGACCTCCTGACCTAGCCTTGGTTTTGGTGGCCTGGATGGCCACCATTCAGACTGGGGTTGGGGGGGGTGCCCTCCATCAGACTCCCTTCCACCCGTGCCTGGACGAGTTTTTTTTGTGTGTGTGTTTCTTTTGTTTAGGCACGTCTAGGATCTGTGCCTTAAAGTGGGGGTTCTGTCATGAGCCAGGCTGGACCATACCCAAGAGGGGCGTGGCCACTGCCCTGGCCGGTGACACCAATCTGCTCTCAGCTGTTTAACATTGGGACTGTAATTAGATGATGTCTTTAAGTTGGAGTTTTTGTCACTGGCATTTGCTAGTTCGTTGTGTTCATTGTGCCCTGAGTTGGTGTACATTGTACCCCAAGTTTGTTTGCAGTGCCCTAGTTAGTGAGTTGCACCGTGTTACCTCTTGCAATAAAACCCACTGGACATAATGCAGTTGTCCCAGAGTCCAGAATTTGGGTCCAGCCCCGCAACCGAGGTTCGTGACATACGTTTGCACACGCTAACATCACTGCTGGTATTGGCCAGGATGCCACAGGGTGGGGTTTCCACAGCATATTTTAGTCATTTCTAGTGGCCGTTTTATTTTCCTTTCAGTAACAAGGAACGAAACAACAACATTGTCGACCCTGGAAACATGTCTGCTCCTCTGATTTTATTTTTTTGTTTCTCTTCTTGTATCCAATTGAGTCACCAGCAATACAGACTTGCGTGCCTACCGTTTTCTTCATTGTGTGAGTACAATTTATCAATCACCAAATACAAACTGGTATTGCTCATTTTAGACACACGTCAAGTGTTCAGCCTTTTTCACAAATGTTTACCTGCACTTTTTGTAGTCAAGTACTTTTCCATCTGTCCCCGAATTCCCTATAGTTTAATGAAATTTTCTCTCAAATCCCATTTCGTATTGCCAACTGTGTTCAACTTTCAACAGTTGACCACTGAAATCGAAAACTAATTATTCTATTAATGTAAAAAGTGTTGGGGATAAAAGAGATTGATAGCGCTTTTTTGTCACTTTTCCTAAAATTTACAAATATAAAGAGACATGGTACCCTGTGCAAGATGAAAACAAGATGAAGATAACGTTTGATTGTAATCTTGTGATGTATGTTGAATTAAACTGGAAGCAAATGGTGGCTGGCATTAACTTTCCGACTTATTGCTCTTCGAAACTAATTGTGCTTTTATCCTTACTGTCAGAGATGTTCCTAGAAAAACAGCTAAGACAAGCCTGAGGACTGTAGAGAGTGAACTCAAACCATCAAAGATTGTCTTTTCATGCACGGGAAAGACGGAGGCCACACTCTGAGAGTGCGCTACCTCAGACTGCCAAAGTGGTAGTCCCTGTCTGCTCTTTTTTTATTGCATTCTCAGGTCAAAGGGTTACAGGGTTACACAGTGAAAATGCTGACACAAATGGCTACACCAACAGCACACAAACACTAAGGTACATGTTTCATCAAGGCTACAAGAGTGTCCTGAAAAAGAGAGAGAGAAAAAGCATGGCATTGTTTAAAGACATGTTTATTGCATTTGGGGGTATCCTCCTGCGGTAGAAGGGCGTTATCTCCTCCCAGTGTTGAGGAGTATCTGCTTAAGATCAGAAGGTAAACATGCTGAGCCCAGGATGGAGACATCGCTTCCCAGTGTTCAGGGCCATCAGCTTGAGGTCGGCGGGGGGGGGGCATCGCCTCCCAGGTGTCACTGGGTCACACTTCAAGACATGCACATAGCTCACAAAGAGAACAATTCAGACTAAGACTAACAGAAGCAAACGCATGATAAAACAATCCCAACAGCAACTATAGTAGTAATGATATACTTTTATCATGATAGCTAACATAGTAATAACTTCTTTATCATTTCCCCCCTGTTTATCAGGATAAAAATAAAACAACATCAAACATTATCAAAAGCCATTGCTTGAGTGGGAAGAAAACTACTGAAAAAAACCACCAGGGAAAAAAAGAGTAGAAACCCTTTCCCAAGCAAGAGCAAAAGTTGAGGCGAAAGACAAAAGTTCTATTTGACTAAATATACATATATACAAGGTAAACCTGGAAACATCAAACATTCACAACTGCATTGCTTTTCTGTGAAGTCGTCAAAAAAGGTTTACATAACAGTAGAATCATCATCATTATCAGAGTCCACGTACACTAGTTGATATTCAGAGATGGCGACAGTAACTTGAGCAGCTACTTTCATCTCAACAACATCCATGACTCTCGCAGTACAGACTTTCCAAAGAGAAATACCACAAACGATACAAAAATAAGACAATAATAAAATAAAAATGATAATCGCGGCTATCGCACCAGCAATGCTTTTCCAATTTCCAAACGTATTCTGTAGCCATTGCAAAAAGGCGTTTGGTTCGACACCTTCCGTACTCTGAGTTTTCTCCCTATAAGCCCTGAGTCATGTAAGGGTTTCAGTTAATGAACCATTAGACAATGTGTGTAGAGCGATAAAGGTACAACACTCACCAGATTGAATCATACGACAAACCCCTCCTTTTTCCGCCAATATCATGTCTAATGCCTGCCTATTCTGCAAAGCCACAAGTGAAGTGGCATGCAATTGTGACGCTGTATGTGTTAACAATGCTTCTGTGAAATTTGTTAACGTGTTAACTTTATGATTTAGATAATTGATTAGTTAAGTGTGTTTATACGTGGTTATAGGAAAAAGATAACTTATGAAAGGCAGCTGTGTGAATGCTGCTTTCGTTTCATCTAACAATTGAAGAGTTTGTTTTCAAAACGAGACATAGGCATTTTTTTCAGATTTATGAAACTCGCGCCTAAATTATCCAGCTCCGAATGGATTATTTTGGCGCGAGTTTCGTAAATCTGAAAAAAATGCCTATGTCTCGTTTTGAAAACAAACTCTTCAATTTATCTTTGTATGGAATGTTCCAAAGTTGGCCAATTGCATCAAAATAAACTGGGGTGTTCTGTGTAATTGGAGGCTTTAAATTAGCATTACTCAAATCTCTTTTCGTCCTGAGTGTACTGTTAAGTGTTAACACATCATCATTCACAACAAAAGAAGTTGTTTGTTGGACTCCAATAACACACACAATTTCCTGAGCAATATGAAGACAATTTAGCGTACAGAGTCCCTCCTCCACAATACCACCACACCTGAGACCGCTGAACAAACTTGGTGAGATTTGTAGGAAAAGTCTCAGTGGTGGCGCACATAGTGAACTTGATGTTACCATGATCAGTACACTTAGTCTGTCCGCACTTATCTCGTTTAAAGCATGTAAAGTTCCCAGAGGTTGGAGGGTGAAACAACATCGGTCTGGTCTCTCCTTGCACAATAGGAAAATGAGTTGAGTATGCTAAACAAAAAGAGGTGCATGGCAGACCCTGGGTCATTTTCAGAACACACTCAGATGGGACTGCCTCTACAACCTGCAAAGTGGCATGCGAATTTAACAACTTAGCTACTGCCACTACTCGTTCGAGGAAGAGGTTATCATTGATCCCAACACCTGTGTCTTCTCTTAACAGAGTTTCAATGTCTTCTCCTTTAAAGTGAGTTTTAACAGCACGCGCTTTTTCCCTTATATTTTTCTCGCAGGGAGGTGACAACAGCGTTTAGATGCTCTTGCTGTGACTGGCTATTTTGGACAGGTGGCTGCCAATTATAGCACAATTTAATTGGGACACACGGATGGCCCCCTCCTCCGTACCATGCCTATAGCATGAGCATAGTAAAGTTCTCTGTGTCTTTATTTGGTAGGGACGACATTGGCTGTAATACAAATGTTATGGTGGGTACATCAGACCTTGTCACTTTGATAGATATTTTGCTGTACTAATTTGACGGTCCCTGATTCCTATGTGGATTTGACCAATAATCACCATCGACAGAAGTGATATAATTCGACCAAGACAACCATTGTTTATCATTTGCATCATGGGCACTCATGAGATAAAACCAATAATCTTGCGACTGACTCATTTTAGTTACTTCAGTATATTGCTCTTCTAAATTTGCACCCGAATAGTCAGGAACTTCTGAGCTCTTGCTGAACCTTGTCTGGCGGGACTGCAGTTGATTCAGCGGGTTGGTGATGGAAAGTTCTTGAGAAAGGGAAGTTACATTAATCATCGTCCCCGTTCTGTCCATCAGCAGCCGTAGGTTTCCCAGGATGGACGTAGACAACAGTCTAGGGCTGGGAAACGTTCCGTGTTGGTGCTTTCCTTGCCGCAAGGTTGCGCACCACCTGCCATCAGGCACAGCCCTGCAAGAAAGTAAACAGCATATTTGGTTGACTGGACTGCGGTCAGCCTCTGGCCGGTGGTCTGCTCCATCTTCTCGAGAGTGGTGTGTTTGCCACGGAAAACCCTTTCTCCAACTGTGGTCTTTCATCGGTACACTGCTCTGTACATCGTGGAGATCCTACCCCGAGGGACTGGCATCACTAGGCCCGTCAGCAGGGAATCAAAGGAGCTTGCACTGTGACTGGTGGATCCAGCCGTCACGTCCCTGGACCTTTACAGCCGTAGGTGTCACTGCTATCACCGCGTGGGGGCCGTCCCAGCATTCACTGTCCCAGCGAGGTCGTCTCAGCACTTTGAGGAAGACTTGGTCTCCCACGCGGACGTGATCTGTCTGTGGAGCAGAACACACTGGCAAGTCATTGTGTTTATGCATCTCTTTCCGGTCAAACATGTTTTTCATGTGGACTTGGATCGATGTGCCGGTTGCTGGTGATTCTGACAAGTCCAGGTCTGGAAGTCTATAAGGGGAGCCATATAGAATTTCAAATGGGGATAGTGTTTTTCCTTCAGCTGGCACTATCCTCATTGCCGTTGCAACGATTTAAACACAGTCAGGCCATTGTCTTTTTGTTTCCCTCATTGTTTTTATGTGTCTAGCTTTGACAGTTCCGTTTGTTTGTTCAACGAGCCCAGCAGATTTTGGATGATACACGCAATGACGCTTTAAGTCGATTTTCAGCAGCTGTCCAACTTTTGTCACAACGTTATTCACAAAATGTGTGCCATTGTCACTTCGAATCGCACTTGGAATGCCAAATGTTGGAATAATACGAATACACAGTGCTTTTACAACTGCGCATGCGCTGTTGGAAACAACTCAACCCATTTGGAGAACACATCAATTATCACCAAACAATATTGCATCCCTAATGCTTTGTTTAACTCAATGTAATCCATATGGATTGTGTGAAATGATTCTGGAGGCAGAGGAAATGTTCCTCTTCGTGGTCTTAAATACCATTGTGCGTTCATTTTTAAACTGATAACACATTGTTTACAAAAAAATTTCGAGAAGTGTGTAAGCCCATGTGTGTGATAATACTGTTGTGTCAATGCCACCATCCCCCCTGTTGACACATGACTCAACCCATGTGTCAATCTTGCTGCCCATCCAAACAATGGTTTTGGCAGCTACGGTTTTCTATTGGCCAATTTACTAACCCCGTCCTTGTCAATTTTCGCACCTTTGTCCTCCCAATGTGTGCGTTCGGTGAGTGATGCTTTTTTCTGACGTGAAATCAAAATGTCATGATTTACTGCATGTGTTTTTGTTACCTATTTCACCAGTGCTGTGTTAACCACAGGGAAAACACCACCTTCCTTTCCAATAAATGTAATTGACCTGCACTTCTTGTTCAGCCAATTCCAAAAACAATTTGGTGTAGTCTTGGATCAGGGCCCGGGGATTTTTTTATACCTAATGGTGACATGTAAATTATTTTGGTACTGCATGTCGCCTCCCATCCGGACCCTCCCGTGAGCTACTTTTAGTAAATTTTCAACGCCACATTCCTCTTCAGGCAAATCCAGCGATCAATAATAATGTGCCCCATTTTCTTGAATTTGGATGTTAGCTTCTTCTCCCCTGTTTATTAATTGCAATGCTAATCTCTAATTGTGTCAATGCGTCGCGACCCAATAAATTGAGTGGGCATCGTGGCTGTAGACCTGCTTCCACATTCGCCTTTTTATTTGTGTCATCGGGACTCTGGAACTCGATAGTACGGGACAAAACTAAGGGTTGAACTAAACCATCAGCTCCGCGCATGTAAACCTTTTTTCGGCTTGGTCTAACTGTTGCGGGGTCCCATTTTCCTAAAACGATCACATCAGCACCCGTATCAACAAGGAAAACGGTTGGTTTTCCCTGGACTAGTAAAGTTAATTCTGGTTTCATCATGGGTTCAGTCTGATGACGCATTAAATAATTTTCGAGGTCGAACGTGTTTAATGTCTTCCTCGACATTTTCATCATTATCGCTATTGGAAGAGTTCAGAGGGAGGGTAACCAATCTGCGGTCCCCTGCCCCTCTGGAGTCCCGGCCGAGTCATTCATCATCAAATGAATCGTCAACATGGCGTCGACTCGACTTGGCCTTGGCTTTACAATAGCAAGCACGATGACCGTCTTTGCCGCAGTTAAGACACTTACCTTCTCTAAACCACTTTTGCTTTTTGGGTGATAATTTGGACACGTCAAATTGAGTTTATTTTTTAATTACATTTCTACCATAGGGTAGGCCTGAACTTGATCATTTAAGTGGGGGTGATGACTCATGTCTGGGACGAGTGGGGCATTCGAATTAAGTGAATGTCTCCACTGGCCCACTGATCCCTTAGATCGGGTTTGATAAGGGCTAGTGTTACAATTTGGCTCGCAGGGTTTATTCTGTTCTACTTGCTTGTCAGTCAGTTTACCTGTCACCTGAGAATATGATGGCAAAGACGGATATAATTTTTGCTTGGGTGTCTTTGATATCATATTCCCATAGTAGTAATGATATACTTTTATCATGATAACTAACATAGTAATAACTTCTTTATCACTTACCAAATTACATCATACTAGCGAATACCGTTCTTTAGTAATCCACAGTCAAATATAGGCTACTTTCAACCAAATCTGTTTCTGAAGTGAAAAAAACTGGGAAAACAACATTTTTGTGAAAGCAGGCAGATCAAACCGAACAATAACTTTGATCTCAATATGCATGTGGAAAAATTTATTTATTTCCGTAATTCCATTTAAAAAGGTAAATTTACATAGTTTATAGATTTAAGGACAACAATTTAAACATCCATCCATCAACTTTCCAAGGCACTAATACTCACATTTGTCAGGGGAGTGCTGGAGCCAATCCCTGCAAACTTTGGGTCAAAGGTAGACTACACCCTGAACTAATCACCAGACAGTCACAGGACACATCGACACCGTTACTTAGAGGGTACCAAACCAACGCTGCCTACACCATAGTCATGCGAGTGTACCACTACTTCATCAGTGACACAATTTCAACAATTTATTTGTTTATTTTTACATACCATATTATCGAGATGACAAATTGGTAATTTTTTCTAGTGCTATGAACACTGTGTTATATTAAAAGTAGATTTTTTTTTGTTTTGTTTTTGTAAAAAGCAGGTACGACCTTCACCCTACAACAAAAAACCTGCTGGAATACCATGGTTAAAACATCGCCGTTTGCATAATGCACTTGGGTTTTGGCATGCACAAATGCCTCGTATGTGTTGAAGAAGAAGAATTTACCTTCAGTGCGTGTAGAAAAAGAAGAATCAACCTCAATTGTGTGTAAAAGAAGGTGAAGTTACCTCGAGCGTGCGTATAAGTACTAGTTTTTAGTGCGCTGGTAACACAATGCACAACTACACAAACGGGCATAAAAAATATATATTAGACTTCATTTTAAATCTTTCACAAAAACTGTCCCCTTGTGAAAGTCATCCTTTTCTGAGGTCTGCCAGTGGATTTTAAAAGCATGTTGGAGTGTAAAAGAAATTACTGTCACTAATGGATTAAAAGGCTGGACTGCTACGTGTGGCGAACAACACAACTTTAGCTGTAACTCGAGATGAAAATTACATTAAGGCCGACTAAGAGACTGAAATGGTGTGTGACAGCAACACTTTGAGGCTCTTCAATGCCGATACTGAAAACGATGACTCTCGTGGTTTGAGTGAAAGGGAGAAGGGGGAAAAAAAACAGACTTTTTTTGTTTCATTTGTGCCATTTTACTGCCGTGTTCCATTCACTGTTTGGAAACAAGTCATGTAGATAAACATTTAAAGAATCTTTCTGTGTGAATATCTCATTTCACAACATATATGGCCTTATATATATATATATATATATATATATATATATATATATATATATATATGGTCAAGCACGGCTAGTGTATGTGGAAAAAAACACTACACAGAGTCGGCGCGGCTTATTAACCGGTGCACCATCATCTGAAAAGTACAGTAATTTGAGTTCCCAACTCATAAAATGCTGAAAATCAGGAATTCAAAGTATGATAATACAGTCTTACCTCTACCTATGAAAGTCTCTCCTAACAAAAAATTCATACAAAAAGCCTCCACGGAAAGATTTGATCTCTTGTTACAAAAAAATGCCGTTGGATTCCACTGAATGTAAACATCTGGTACTGTATCTTGGTTTGAAAGTGGTGCGATAGAGCTGCTCTCTCATTGGCTATCAGCGGAGCATCTTCCTGGCATCACTTTGGATAGGAGGGTAGTCAATCTTTACCCATTATGCACATCCTCCATTTTGGTTTGTGTGGTGCGATAGAGCTGCTCTGCCATTGGCTATCACATAGCATTTTCCTGGCATCACATCTCTCAATTGGTTAGGAAAGACGTCAATATTTACCCATGATGCACATCCTGTATCTTGGTTTGTGTGGCGCGATAGAGCTGCACATCCTCTACCATTGGTGAGCATGTGGCGTCATATTGTTGCTCCACAGGATTTTGAGAGGATCGAAGTGTAGGTTGAACCTGAAGATGAGGAAATTTTTCGTTGGGAAAAGCTGAGGACATCAACGAGTTGGTTCAGGAGCACCACAAGGATCTTTCGACGTTCAACAGCACCACGAGTCTTCATCCTCAATCGTTTACTCAATAGTTCAGGTTTTTATTATTTTGTGCATTACATCTATGAGGGTTTTACCCACATCTGGACTTAATTCTTTGGTGGTGGTGAAAGTGAACTTCTGCATTTGCTATTGTCCTAGAAATCACTCCCTACTTCTGCAGGAAGCAGAACCTGTGCAGATAAGAAAAATAGTGTCCATAACTATAAAAATACATTGAAATTGTTGGAAGATGTGGAGGAAAATAAATAAATAAAAAGTTTCTTTGTCACAAACCCAAAACATTTGCGGGTGTTGCATTAGTGCAAAACGGAAAGTTGGAAATGGAAAATTCAAATCAGACATTCAAAATCAAAGCAAACCAGTCACTAGTGGTGTTCATTTTAGTGTTCAAAATATATTTTTCTCTTGTACTCCTAGTATTAGTGTGGAAGACTGTCATCTGGGCGGCACGGTGGACCAGCTGTAGGGCGTTGGCCTCACAGTTCCGAGGACCAGGATTCAAATCCCGGATAAAGTTTGCATGCTCTCTGTGTGCCTGTGTGGGTTTTCTCTGGGCACTCGGTTTTCATCCCACATCCCAAAAACAGATTAAATAAAGTTCATCCATCCATTTTCTTAGTCGCTTAGCCTCAGAAGGGTCACGGGAGTATTGGAGCCTATCCCAGCGGTCAATGGGGAGTAGGGAGGGTACACCCTTAACTGGTTTCCAGCCAGTCGCAGGGCACATAGAGACAAACACCCGCACTCACAATCACACGTAGGGGGAATTTAGAGTGTCCAATTAATGCGTGTTTTGGGGATTTGAGAGGAAACCATAGTGCCCTGGAGAAAACTCACACAGGCACGTGGAGAACATGCACACTCCACACAGGCTGGCTGGGATTGAACCCTGGTCCTCGGAACTGAGGCCAATGTGTTACAGCTGTGCCACCGTGCTGCCAGATTTAATATTATGTAATTAATTTGGAACGGATAAAGTTCCAGTTTGATGTCATTTTTAGATTGTGCGTATTAAATAACTCTTTAAATTTATGGGACAGCACTTGTTTTCTGTGCATCATACTTGATGAAATGAGGAAAAAACTTTTTGTCATTATTAATTGTTTATCAATCTCATAAACCTCAAAGGTTTGCTACAATAATAAATCCATCTATGTTCTCTGTTACAGCAGCACATTCATTTTCCACAAAAAACGAGGATTCACGTCGACAATTTTATAGGAGTCTTAATAGGAACTAACTGGGGAATCTACAACAACAGACAAAATAAAACGAGATACATACAACCGAAACCAGATGAACATTGGGTTGGGAAGGTAAGTTGTGGCAATATAGGGGTCAGTCAGCGTGGGGTGGCCAGACACGTAATATGATTCGCTGTTCTCCTTAATTTAACCCAAATATGCACCAATATGTACTTTTAATTGGCTCCAAGGTTGCACTGACCAGTGTTGACAGCCACTAAACCATCAGTAACCTGTAAAACTTTAAAAGTTTGAAACAGTTTTATTTGGGCCACAAGTAATGTAGTGATTACCAGATTAAATAAAATGTAATTAATTTGGACTGGATGAAGTCACCAGTTTGATGTAATTTTTAAATAATGCATTGTCAATAGATATTCTAATTTATGGGGCAGCACGTCACTTGTTTTCTGTGCATAGGACTTGCAAAATGACGAGAAACCTTTTCCTGATTACTTGTTGATCAATCCCATAACCCTTGAAGGTTTGCTACAGTAAATCCATTTAAGTTCTACGTTACAGTGGCTCATACATTCCCCTCATAAAAATACAAAACAACGATGCATGTAGTTAATTGTGTAGGAGTTTTAATAGGAACTAACTGGTGAAGTTACAACATCAGACAAGATAAGATGAGATACACACAAATGAAACCAGAAGAACATTGGTTTAGGAAGGTGAGTAGTGATGAAAAGGGGGTCAGTGAGAGTGGGGTGGCCAGATGTGTAGTAGGGTTTGCTGTTCTCATTAATTTAATCCAAATATGCACCAATCTGTATTTAAAATAGCCTGCATGGTTGCACTTACTTCTGTTGACTTAGGTCGAGGCTGGCAAGTTGAGCGTCCGGGATCAGCTTGAGTGAGGAGGTCCTCGTAGGAGGGTCAGAGTGAGCGTGTGGTGCTCACGTCTGCTTTGAACATTGGCAGGTATGCTCAGGCGTCGTAGCAGCTCCTTGATGGATCCGCGTCACCTCGTTGAGGGTGAGACCGTACAGCTTGATTGGGTAGGTCCAGGTAGACCTCAACAGCCCCGAAAACATAGGGCACCAGTCAGGAGGAGAGCCAAGTGTGGCGTTGGCCTCTTATATCGCTGGAGAAGGGACAAATGGGTATTTTCATACCAGAGCTCGAACTGGGGCCCCGACCAATCCTTTTTTAATTCTTACTTTTAATTTTAAGAATAATCTGGTTTAAAACAGTGGATTTATTTAAGGTATGATTTATTGGGTTTCAGATCAACTACAAATACTGTTTACATATTTTAAACACTCTGGTACCAAACATAAACATTCATCCCACACTACTTCACTAACCTCCACCGCAGTCTGTTTGGTGGGTGCCCAGGCCACCCAAAGCGAGGAGGTCGGCTAGGATGCCAAGCACTAGGATCCCTATGGGGTGACTCGGGCATAACCATGAGGAGGGTCCCAATAGCAAAGCAGGAACCAAACATCAGCAGGTGACAGCTGCAGATGAAGACTCACTGAGGGGTGGTCGAGAGGTGGCTGCTGCTGACGCTGGTCAAGCACCGCCGATGCATGGTCAAGATGCGGCTGCTGCTGGTACTTCTTGTTCTTCTTCTTCTTTGACTCACTCAAGATGCCTGAGGATGATCATCAGAAGCACTAGAGTCGCATGTGGGAGGCTCCGTAGTTCTCCTTCAGAGAATCCCAGTTGATGTTGGAATTGGGCAGACTGGTGTGCAGGGCACCAAAGCCAGAGGTGCTCGGCGATTCTTCTTCCTCAAAGTAGAGACGGCACTGGTCATCATCGCACTTACCCGTCAAATGTTTCGATCTTCGGAGGAAGGGGTGGTGGCCAGACTGGAACCGGATAAGAAAGACGAGGTCTTTCTTGGACAACTGGGACTCTTACTCCGGATGAGATCGGGAGGAGGTGAAGGAAAGGATGCAGGCTGGTAGATGAAGAGGGTTTGCAACTCCTGCAGATGATCGCTAAGCGTGTTTGGGCATCGAGTGGAGTGATTGGTTGGGAAAGGGAAGAATCAAATTTGGCCTGCTCGTCTGCAAGGTCATTGCCCGGGAGGTTGCAATGGTCTGTACCCATATTAGTAGGATCTTTTTGGTGGGAGGGAAGGCCGCAAGGTCGGAGTTGATGGAGAGGGTGGAGGGGTCTAAGGCAGTGGGGTTGTCGAGGGACTGAAGGAAGGACTTGCAGTCCGTAATGATGGAGGCTGAGGACTAGCTGTCATTCTGTTCAAGCGAAGTGATGGCTGCGTTCAATGCAGCCTTTTCGGCCTTAAAAGAGTTGCTCTAAGTCCCGGTGGGTGCGTGCCAGGAGTGGATCAAGGAGTCACCTCTGAAGACCACTAACCCAGCACCTCTGTTCTCCGTGCCATTAAGGGTGGAGCCATCAGTGAAGACGAACAGGTCTGTTGGGCCGAAGATTTCAGGATGGGCGTGAAATGGATGGGAGGTGGAGATGGCGGGGCCAAGGAATATTGGGGTTATTTGCAGTTTTAATGTCCGCTGAGGGGAGGTTGAGGTGGATAGGATGGGGGTGGTGAAACTTCTCCAGTCGCCATGTTTCAGGCATTTTGGCAGGTGCGTTTGGTATAGTGCCCTTCTGTCATCATCGTAGGGAAGGTCAGACCAGTTATTGGCCTTTTTAAGACAGGCCAAATTTAATTGGGAGGAGGTTGGTGGTAATCGGGCTTCATGCAGGACAGCGTCGATAGGATTTGTTTGAAGTTGGCCTGTTATGGTGCGAGCCGCATCTCATTGCGCCCTCTCGAGTTTCTGGATGTTGATGATAATCGTATCAACCCCCCACAAAGGTGGGCGTGGGATTTATCTGGAACCCCCAATGGTGATATTTGATCACCATGAGGATTAGGCAATGTCCATCCTGGGACCAGTCATCCCCATGGTCCTATATACACCGGGACCAATCAGCCAGCATGAGGCGCAGGTGTGTGCCTCAGAATCAGCACGACCGCGCGGGCACCAGCGCAGCCAGGGCTGGACCGGCAGGATCATGACATACACTCAATATCTGAATTTAACCACTTTGGGGTCATTCAGGTTGAAATATACCCTCTACTTAGTTCGGTGTATTGTTAAAATCTTCACTGACTTTCTGGTCTTCCCAGATTATAAACATCTGAGACCACCCTATTATTAGACTTTTGCTCTCATCCTATGTCGGAGTTTTCAACCAAAAATTACCTTTTTCAAATGTGTCAAATGAATCCAAGTTGAACTTTCTGATATTTTTACAGCTGGTGCAGTTGTCAACAACACCGGAAAGGGACATTCTACTTGGGTGAATGCTCATGCTTCTTCATCACTCTTCTCACAAGTACCCAGCCTACCAGCTCCACTAATTTGGCCTCATGCTGAGAGCCAGGATGAATCTCACCTCTTGGTACTCATGCTTGTCTCTGTTTCCCAAACACATTTCTCATAGCTGACCGACAGTCACATCACGAGCCACTAAATTATGACTATAATCACGTACATCAAAATCAAAGTCTTCACATGGTCCTTTGAGCGAACGTCCATTTGGAAAAAACAAGTCTTTGCCTGTCTCCAGCAGCTCCGCCATAATCACTGTTTTGTCAATAGACAAGTGCTGTGTTCCACCTCCACCTCTTGCTCTGTCTCCATATCTGACGAAATACTGTCCTAACTCTTCATCTGTCATAAGACATACGACGTTAATATCGATCTGTAAGAACAAAGACGCGGGTTACAAATGTCAATTATTTTAGCCTAGAAGCACAAATGAAGCCTATACTGCTATATTCGTGTGATAAAAGTTCAGAGTCATACTCACCTTATCTTCTTTGAGTTGATCGATGACGATGTCAGGTATATTCCTTGTTTTGAGGAAAGACCAAGTCCTCTTCTGTTGCCATTCTCTCAGCTGGTGTGCTCGATGCAAGTTGTAGTTTACGGCTACCTGAACGCAGGAAGCTACCGCTAGCTAACAGGTAAATTAGCTACGACCCATTAGTAGATGTTTCTTGACACTTACTCATTACAATGAGAAACTTACTCATTGTAATGAGTAACAGTAATTTCAATGAGAAACACTTTTTTTTTTTCCAATGTCCCTTTAGGGGCTCCGTAGTTTGTCCTAAATTCTTAACTTGTTGTTACCATATTTGTAGTTTATTTTTGCTCACTTTGTGCCCTTCTCCAGACATATTTTAAGAATGCTACTGTAGCTTTTTACATGTTTCCGTGTCTAGAGATGCCAGCAATACATCATCTACATAAAGTAAGATTTGACTTCCTCCTGGTGGTTGAAATTTATCTATACTAGCGCTCATGATTTGGGAATAAATGATTAGACTTTCACAGTAGCCTTGTGGCAATCTGTATTTTTGTCCTCCAAATGTAAATGCAAACCAAAACTGAGTATCGTTATCTATGGGCATAGAAAAGAATACACTGCTGATGCTTACTACAGGAAAGACTACAGCATCTGGCCTGAGTGCATTCGACAAAGTGAAAGGGCCAGGCATCCATGGAGCTCTTTTAATGACTGTTTAATTTACCACTTGTAAATCTTTTCTTTACTTGGAATATTAGATTGTTGCATGGAGAGTCATCACATCTTACTCTTACTCCAGCAGGAATCAAGTCTTTAATTACTGGTTTGATGCCTTCCTATGCACCTGTTTCAATGGATATTGTCTCACACAATGATTTGTACTGTTAAGGTTCCTTTTATTAACCCAATATCTGTAGGTCCTTTAGACCATAACTTCTCTGACACTTGGTTCAACAAGTCTTCCTCATCCTTAGTGAGCATTAAGTCTCACTTTTGCTGAGAATGCACCTTGGTAGAAAACCTCCTGTCTTTCATGTTGATAAAATGTATTTGTAGAAATCTGTTTCTTTTTATCTTTTATTTTTTTCAGCATAGAGGGTAATATTTACATACTCCTCCAAAGTGCCGGTCGACAGGGTATGAAAACATTAAATAAATGCTAAGGGAATATACCTAATGGGTCTCTGAGATCTACAAGCACAGGTTATATAGTGGAGCACAAAGTCTAAACCAAACAAGGTGAGGCAGCATTTAGCTATTATGCTGCACACAAATGGAATAAGTTGCCAACAAGGGAAATCAGCACAAAGTCTTGAAAAAACATGCTCATGCTCATGCTTATGATTGAGCATTTTAGAGCATTTTAAATTTTTAAGTGATCTTTCTTGCATTGTATACCTGAGTGTTTGAATAATGTGACTTTTTTTGCTCTTCAATTATTAATTCTTACATAATAATAATATGCATAATCAGGATCAACAGGGGGTACAATATCTTGCACAAGTATTCTTCCACCAGGCCAATTCAGTATTAACATACAAAAAGTATTTTAGGAAATGTATCCCTAGGTGTGATTCATCATGTTGTATTCCTTACATGAAACAGCTACAATTCCCAGAGCGCATAATAGGACACTAATTTAATTCTAGACAGAACACACAAATACACATTTTTTGGAAGCACTGGACTAAGTGTTTTTTATGCCCTTGTGTGATCATGGCTGCACCCCGCTTGTCTTTATGGGTGTAAAGTGAAAATAATTGTCTTTCTCATCTGCAAGAGGTCAGTGAATTGAGGAATGAAAATGAGAGTGCGCTATGTAAGAAATATTATTGTGAGGGGGTCTCAAGATGAGAAAAGTGGAATATTTAAGACCAACGGCGAGAGGCTTCCCCCAAGAGACGAGAGACATGGATGGATGGACAAGGGGGAGAAAAGCAATCACTCAAATGTCTCTGTCCTTTTTCAGTTGAAGTTTATTTTTTTCCTTTTATCCGTTCATTAATCCTACCTTTTTTAAAGGCTCAGAATTCCCCCATGGTCAGAAAATAATAGAGTAGGATTGCAGGAGTGCTGGAGCCCATCCCAACTGTCATCAGTGGAGACAGACAACATTTCCACGCACAATCAGACCAAAGGCAAATTAGAGTCTCCAAAGAATGGATGTTTTTGGGATGCGGGAGAAAATCCACGCAGGCAAAGGGAAAACATGCAATCTCCACACAGGAGGATCAGGATTTCAACCCCGGCCTCAGAACTGGGAGGTAAACGCTCTACAGCTGTGCCACTGTGTCGCAGATGTTATGGAATCAGTTAAAATTCATATTTGCAATATTTATATGCATTTTCAATAAATGCACAATCTTTCCAGCAAGTTTTCAACTTTGTTTGGCTAAAAATAAGGTTTTTATTACAGTACAAATATTAAGTATTCCCTGAACATACCCGAAGCCTGAAACACTGGGGTTTAGTTAGCAATCAGCAATAGCGAGCAATGTCTTGGCATATGAGCAGTAGGAGGTTTTTAACTTAAAGGATCACCCAACTGAACTTACTATTGTAAAACCATACATGTTTGAGCTGACCAGGAGGTCAGAACCTGAGCAACCAATTACCAGGTGTGCAACAGAAAAAATCCATAATTTATTTCCTTGAGCATGTTCATGTTGATAGACACATAGATCTATAACAGACATACTGAAGGGCTCAGACAGTTTAGTGAGAAAAAGTCTGTGTCATTGTTTATGTTTTGGCTGGGTTGGTTTTGCTTCATGTTTTCCTGATTTCCAGTTCATGTGTGCTCATTTTGTTAGTAGTCTACCTATGTGCATTTACTCTCTACCTTGTGTTGACCACTAAGTTTCCTCTAGCCACTCATGTCTTGTCCAGTTGTTCCTCATTGTCTCATTCATCTCTGTGTTTAGCTCCCTGGTTTCTTTTACATAGTTCTTTTCGACCCACTGTTTGTTGATGTGATTGTTCGATACTGCCAACCTCTCTATCTGTACTGTAATGTCTATCTGTAGCAGATCATATCTTGTTTCAAGTTTATTTATTTAAGGTTTTCTTTGGGACTTTAATTATTGGTTGTTGGACTCTGTTTAGTTTGCCCTTTTTGGACGTTAAAAATAATTTTTGAGACTCCCGAAGTCTTGCGTTGCTTCCATGGTTCCCAGTACTTGGGTCCTCCATGTCTTTGCTTTGCCTTCCTTGCATCCTTGAACTCAAACAATGACAGCATGTCTTTTTTATATAGTCAGGGCTAGAAATAATGATGTGATGTACATGTGCACAACTGTCACATTTCAGGGTCTACTGGGATGTAGGCCCAGTGTAGTATTCAGTGAATTTACTGTAATATTAAAAATGACCAACAGAGAGACCTCTTTGAATACATCCAAAGGTATAAAAGAATGTACACCTGCTATATATCAAGTGCACGAGTTGACTTCATGGACACTGTGTAAATCGAAGTTAACGTGTTCTTTAGTAACTCAGTACATACCCTAATTTCTCGAAAATAATGCACACATTTTTCCAAAAATAATTTCAAAAAGTTAATGGAATGCATTCTATTTGGGTATGGATGAAAAGTAAAAAATACAAATCATATTGTATAGTTGTATACAGGTACATTGAGTGGTAAATAAAAAAAGGTATAGATATACATTTGGATATGATATTCGAAGTCTTATGTTACAAATTCATTTTTATTACGGTAATGTGTGCCCCAACCTATGACCTCCTCAGGGAGCTTGCATTTTACGATCGTTAGTGTAGCATGTTTGTTGCTACTACACCAAAGATCAGAAACGACTGGACACATTAAAAAAAACGGGATAGCGCACACAATTGAAATAGTCACTTTTTTTTTTTTTTTTTAAATACTGTATGCCCATGACCCTCGTTTGTACGTAGTTTTAGCTCATTTTGTTTTGATAGCCACCTGGCGCTATAGCTTGCCTAGGGCGTTAGGTGGGCGAGAGCCTGTGCTGCGGAACCAAAACTCTTGGGATTCAAAAAATGTTTCCTCACAAACGCCATGGATTGCACAGAGGATGACATGCTGTGGGCGCAAAATAGGATCACTGTTCATGAATTCGGGAGGCACCAGAACTGGACCAAGTCACCAAAAGTAGCTACGATGGATATTTTTCAGATTCGAGATGAGCCAGATGTTGCTTTTGAAGTCTTGGCCAAGGTTACGTAATGTAGAGGATAAACTGCAATATGCACAAACGTTTTATGCACAAACAGTAAATGCAAAAATCGTTTAAGTCAAACAGTGTAAAATATTTATTTAAGACTGTAATATGTGTTATCAACAGTCTTAATAAAATGTTATGCCATTATTGAGCGTTATGTCCCGAGATTATAGTACGGTTACATCAGCATGTGCACAATGATTGTTGTACAGTTTTTTTTAAAAACAATACAAGTACAAACCAAACAAAATATACAGATAATTGCCAATATTTTGAGCATACGGATAGCAGCAAATTGGTGGTGCGCATTGTACATTGGTAGAAGGGTTTTCCAGATTTTTTTAGATCAATTTTGGGGGTTCACATTATACTTCAGGATGCATTATACTCGAGAAATTACGGTAATTGTACAACTGCACTAGGACAAGTATTATTTGAAACAGTTAAAACATTGTAAGATCACACTGTGATAGTGTGAAAATTATTTTGTTTTGTAACAAAAGATGAATTATTTTGTTAATATTCAGCTAGAGCTGGAAGGAATGCAACATTATTATTATTATGCCCTTTCACCATTTTTCTGCCATACTGCTGCATACTACAATGTGTTTTTGTATGCACATTTTAAAAGAGGTTCTATTTTCTAAACACTGAATTGTCACATTGCTGTATACAGTGTACTACAAGCGTAAATTTATTTATTTATTTATTTATTTATTATTATTATCAGCCCTTTGGGGGCACAAGTAATTGCAATCTGTAGGGAGGTCCCAACTCCGGATAAATGCTGAGGGTTGCATCAGGGCATCCAACGTAAAACTGTGCCAAACAAATATGAGCGTTCATCTAAAGAATACCATACCGGATAATATTTGGTATAAATGAAACAAAAATTTTCCAGTCATGACTGAAACAACAAGATCCCAATGTTGGTCATCCGGGATGGACTCAGTGTTGTTGTTGTTCTTTCGGCTAGTCCCTTTCAGGGTCGCCACAGCGTGTCATCTCAGATGAACACACATATATGTTTGGCACAATTTTTGCACCGGATGCCCTTCCTGATGCAACCCTTCACAGGGAGTGGAGGCCCCAGTGGGATACGAACCCACAATCCCTGGTTTACCAAACCAGTGCTCTAACCACTGAGCTACGGGGCCTCTTCTTTTTGCCTGATAGTATTCTGTTGAATAAGTTGGTCAAAAACTCCACAGCCATCTCTTCAAATTGTTTCCATACCTCCACTGGTACGTCATAAGGATCAACTGCCTTTCCATTTTCATCCTTTGTAGTGCCTTTCTAACTTCCTCCTGACTAATCATTGCCACTTCTAGGTCCTACACACTTGCCTCTTCTACTCTTCCTTGTCTCTCATTTTCTTCATTCATCAACTTCTTGAAGGATTCTTTCCATCTATTTAGCACACTACTGGCACCAGTCAACACATTTCCATCTCTATCCTTAATCACCCTTACTTCTTTATGACCGCTGACATGCTGTTAAATAAATCCTCTCCACGTATTTTTTCAAAAAACGCCTCCATTCCATATCTTGAAATTTTCATTAATCCCTCTGCTAAAAATTCAAAGCTGAGTGGTATCCTTTATATCATTGCTTTCGTCCAGTACCAAGGAATACAATGTAAATAACTCAGCTTTTTTATTTAACTTGCCAGTTAAGTGTTCATCAATTACTTTAATACGGTGAGTCACTGACCTGCGTGATAAGGTAATACATAAAATGGTTGCTGTCTCCATCATGCATTCTTTAAGAAACTGCCCTTCGGAGAAACGCTTTCTGGATTTTGTCTTTGTGCTTGCATCTGGGATGGAAGATGCTCAAATAAAAGGTGTTTTGCTGAGGCTGCAAACTTGCTACCAACCTGTCACCGGTAGCCGTATGCTTTTGTGATGAAAGGATGCTGGCGTAATTAGCATTCTTGGTAGAAAAGTGACGGCTGATGGTGTATTCTTTTAAATCCACAACCGTTTCTTGGCAAATAAGGCATACAGCCTTGGACAGGACTTCAGTATTTAGGGGTCCTTCTTCTTCTTCTTCTTCTTTTCCTTTCGGCTTGTCCCATTAGGGGTCGCAACAGCCTGTCATCTTTTGCCATCTTAGCCTATCTCCTGCATCTTCCTCTCTAACCCCAACTGCCCTCATGTCTTCCCTCACCACATCCATAAACCTTCTTTGGTCTTCCTCTCACTCTTTTGCCTGGGAGCTCCATTCTCAGCATCCTTCTACCAATATACTCACTCTCTCGCGTCTGAACATGTCCAAACCATCAAAGTCTGCTCTCTTGAATCTTGTCTCCAAAGCATCCAACATTGGCTGTCCCTCTAATGATCTTATTTCTAATCCTATCCAACCTGGTCACTCCAAGCGAGAACCTCAACATCTTCATTTCTGCCACCTCCAGTTCTGCTTCCTGTTGTTTCTTCAGTGCCACCGTCTCTAATCCGTACATCATGGCCGGCCTCACCACTGTTTTTTAAACTTTGCCCTTCGTCCTAGCAGAGACTCTTCTGTCACATAACACACCAGACACCTTTCACCAACTGTTCCAACCTGCTTGGACCCTTATTCTTCACTTCCTTACCACACTCACCATTGCTCTGGATTGTTGATCCTAAATATTTGAAGTCGTCCACCCTCGCTATCTCTTCTCCCTGTAGCCTCACTCTTCCCCCTCCACTTTTCTCATTCACGCACATATATTCTGTTTTACTTTGGCTAATCTTCATTCCTCTCCTTTCCAGCGCATGTCTCCATCTTTCTAATTGTTCCTTTGCATGCTCCCTGCTTTCACTGCATATCACAATATCATCTGCGAACATCATTGTCCAAGGGGATTCCAGTCTAACCTCATCTGTCACCCTATCTATGACCACTGCAAACAGGAAGGGGCTCAGAGCTGATCCCTGATGCAGTCCCAGCTCCACCTTAAATTCCTCTGTCACACCTAAGGCACACGTCACCAGTGTTCTGCTGCCATCATACATGTCCTGTACTATTTTAACATACTTCTCTGCCACACCAGACTTACGCATGCAGTACCACAGTTCCTCTCTTGGTACTCTGTCATAGACTTTCTCTAGATCCGCAAAGACACAATGTAGCTCCTTCTGACCTTCTCTGTACTTTTCCACTAGCATCCTCAAGGCAAATAATGCATCTGTGGTACTCTTTCTAGGCATGAAACCATACTGTTGCTTGCAAATACTTCCGTCCTGAGTCTAGCCTCCGCTACTCTTTACCATAACTTCTTTGTGTGGCTCATTATCTTTATTCCGCTGTAGTTTCCACAGTTCTGAACATCACCTTTGTTCTTGAAATGGGGACTTGGACACTTTTCCTCCATTCTTCAGGCATCTTATCGCCCGCTAGTATTCTGTTGAATAAGTTGGTCAAAAACTCCACAGTCATCTCACCAAATTGCTTCCATACCTCTACCGGTATGTCATCAGGACCAACTGCCTTTCCTTTTTCCATCCTTTGTAGTGCCTTTCTGACTTCCCCCTTAGTAATCATTGCCACTTTCTGGTCCTTCACACTTGCCTCTTCAACTCGTCCTTCTCTCTCATTTTCTTCATTCATCAACTTCTCAAAGTATTCTTTCCATCTATTTAGCACACTACTGCCACCAGTCAACACGTTTCCATCTCTATCCTTAATCACCCTTATCTGCTGCACATCCTTCCCATCTCTATCCCTCTGTCTGGCCAACCGGTAGAGACCCTTTTCTCCTTCTTTCGTGTCCAACCTGGTGTACATGTCTTCATATGCCTCTTGTTTATCCTTTGCCACCTCTACCTTTGCCCTACGTTGTATCTCGATGTACTCCTTTCGCCTCTCCTCAGTCCTCTCAGTATCCCACTTCTTCGCTAATCTCTTTCCTTGTATGACTCCCTGTATTTTGGGGTTCGACCACCAAGTCTCCTTCTCCCCTTTCCTACCAAAAAACACACCAAGTACTCTCCTGCCTGTCTCTCTGATTACCTTGGCTGTCGTTGTCCAGTCTTCCGGGAGCTCCTGCTGTCCATTGAGAGCCTGTCTTACCTCTTTTCGAAAGGCCGCACAACATTCTTCCTTTCTCAGCTTCCACCACATGGTTCTCTGCTCTGCCTTTGTCTTCTTCATCTTCCTACACACCACCAGAGTCATCCTACACACTACCATCCTATGCTGTCGAGCTACACTCTCCCCTACCACTACTTTACAGTCAGTAACCTCCTTCAGATTACATCGTCTGCACAAAATATAATCCACCTGCGTGCTTCTACCTCCGCTCTTGTAGGTCACTATATGTTCCTCCCTCTTCTGGAAATAAGTGTTCACTCCAGCCATCTCCATCCTTTTTGGTGTGTCTTTTGGTAGGAAAAGGGAGGAGGAGACTTGGTGGTGGAACCCCAAAATACAGGGAGTCTTACTTTAAAAAAAAAAAAAAAAAAAAAAAAAAAAAAAAATTGCCCCCCCCCATTATTGCTTGTTCAAAGTTATTTTGCACTTTTGCTAATAAAAAAAAAAAGTTGACAAGGGTGGGGGCCGAGTCGCTACAGATACGGCAATGCACTCCTAGCCTAGCCTACTCGACTACTAAAGCATACATTTTAAGCAAAAAATAGATTTCTTAAATTATTTTTTAAAGTTTTTAAACTATACATGTATTTCTACTATGCAGTTAATTATCAGGTAAAGCCAAACAAATCCTTTCAAAAGCAAACTTTTTTAGGCTTGGAACACATTATTTCTTTTTCCATTAATTGTAATGGAAAATATCTATTCGATTTTCAAACAAATCACTTCTTGTACCGCCTTGTGGGATGGATTGTGGTCGAGAACCGAGGTTGTACTGTACATATCTAATTTAATTGAATTCCCAGTATCTATTTGGTGACTATCGTGTTTTGAGGTCAATTTGAAATCTGTCAGAAAACTAGATTTCAAAGAACAAACGTTATTTCGGAATACACATTATCAGTATTGTGTCGATATGGTCCACCTCAATATCCATTATCAATTTCATACTAACATTGTTGTTTGTAGATTATCATTAGCTCTGTGATCGATAAGCAAACTATAACTAAATGTAACTGCACAAGAAAGTACTCTGGACACATGACAAAAATCAAAGTGGAATAAATTCTGTAGTTAGGTACTTTTCCTTTTCACCAAAATACTGTCTGTATCAACATAACGTCATATAAATAACAAGCGAAGGCCTTTGAGTAGTCTGACAATCGAAGGACTTTATTCCACTTGAAAAGATCTGCCCCAGAATCTTTGTTCACGTGATGCTAATGATAGAATCAGTAAGTCATCCATAAGAACTGATCCAGGACCAGTAATAATCTCTCATGCCGAAAAATAAAATTGTCCAATTGTCAGATCTTTAATTTGAAAGGTGGAGGTATGACATTTAGAAATGTAGATTGGAAGACAACAGTTAAAATGTTTCTATGACTGTATTCCAGTATCAGATACTAATTAAAATTAGGTCACTGTGTTCCCTTACAACATACAGTCTGCAAGTCTTGCAATTTGTGTAAGTTGTAATACAGTGAAGAAAATACGTGTTTGAACATCCTGATATATTGCAAGTTCTACCAGTTAGAAATCATGACAGGGTCTGAAATTTTCATCGTAGGTTCATGTACACTGTGAGAGAGATAATCTAAAAAGAAAAATCCAGAAATCACAATGTATGATTTTTTTAATGATTTACTTGTGTGATACCACTGAAAATGAGTATTTGAATACCTGAGAAAACCAATGTTAATATTTGGTGCAGTAGCCTTTGTTTGCAATTACAGAGGTCAAACATTTCCTGGAGTTGTTCACCAGGTTTGCAGACAGTGCAGGAGGGATTTTGACCCACTCCTCCACACAGAACTTCTCTAGATCAGACAGGTTTCTGGGCTGTCGCTGAGAAACACGGAGTTTCACCCCCCTCCAAAGATTTTCTATTGGGTTTCGTTCAGGAGATTGGCTACGCCACACCAGAACCTTATTATGCTTCTTAGGGAGCCACATCATGGTTTTCCTGGTTGTGTGCTTCACGACATTGTCATGTTGAAAGACCTAGCCACGACCCATCTTCACTGCTCTGACTGAGGGAAAGAGGTTGTTCCCCAAAATCTCACAATACATGGCCGTGGTCATCCTCTCCTGAAGACAGTGCAATTGTCCTGTTCCATGTCCAGAAAAACACCCCAAAAGCATGATGCTACCACCCCTATGCTTAACAGTAGAGATGGTGTTCTTGGGATGGAACTCATCATTCATCTTCCTCCAAAGACGGTTAGTGGAATTATGACCAAAAAGTTCCATTTGGTCTCATCTGACAAAACCTTCTCCCATGACTCCTCTGTATCATCCAAATGGTCATTGGCTAACTTAAGATGCTGGTTTAAGCAGGGGAACCCTTCCGTGCCATGCATGATTTCAAACCATGACGTCTTAGTGTATGACCAACAGTCACCTTGGAAACTGTGGTCCCAGCTTTTTCAGGTCATTGACCAAGTCCTGCCGTGTAGTCCCAGGCTGATTCCTCACCTTTCTTAGGATCATTGAGACCCCACGAGGTGATATCTTGCATGGGGCTCCACTCTGATTGAGAATGACTGTCATGTCTAGCTTCTTCCATTTTCTAATGATTGCTCCAACATGGACCTTTTTTCAACAAGCTGCTTGGCAATTTCTCTGTAGGTCTTTCCAGCTATGTGGAGTTGTACAATTTTGTCTCTGTTGTCTTTGGACAGATCTTTGGTCTTGGTGATGTTACAAGTTTGAGTCTTACTGATTGTATGGGATGGACAGGTGTCTTGATGCATCTAACGACCTCACACAGGTGCATCTGACTCAGGATAATACATGGGGTGGAGGTGGACTTTTAAAGGCGGACTAACAGGTCTTTGAGGGTCAGAATTCTAGCCGATAGACAGGTGTTCAAATACTTATTTACAGCCCTATCACTCAAATAAATAGTTAAAAAAAATTATACCTTGTGATTTCTGGATTTTTTTTCTTTAGATTATCTCTCTCACAGTGGACATGCACCTACGATGAAAATTTCAGACCCTTACATGATTTCTCAGTGGAATAGAGCAGGGTGTTCACTTATTTTCTTCACTGTAACTCCCCCGACCGGCAGTTGTACTCACAGTTGTGACTTCCTCTTCAATAATGGTTGGTTAGTATGTTGTTATTACACGCATCCAAAATCATCCATTGTGGCCCCTCAAACGCATGTGGGAATTTTCCTTGTAGGAGCATACATATGGTGAACTTTTGCCTCGTACTCATGCAAAGGCTCATCAGCTAACTCATGCACCCATGCAATGCAATCAAGATACAAATCTGCCATCTTGACTGAGCTCCACCGCATGACAGCTCAGAGGCAAACACATAAAAGCCGCTCTCCAAGCTCCGACACAAGCGTTAACTCAACGACTAGACAAAGATAAGCTGTAATTCTGGAGAGCCAAATATGTGCGGCTTCTCTTGAGACTCCCCATCCATGGAGAAATCTTATACTGTGAACTCATGCAACCAAATGTTTTTTAAACAGACTCCTCACTTCAGACCCCTCCATGATTTTTAAGTGGGATAACTTGTAATATAGCAGGGTGTTCAAATACTTATTTTCTTCACTGTATATGTACCCCCAGTGCAGGAGTGGCCAATCAGTCAGAGATGAAGAGCCACATTTTTTACTGTGAGCTTCATCATAAACATCAAAAAGCTAAAAAGCCATATTATACACATGGATATCATTACCTCCTCACACACATACCTTGCATAGCCAGATTTATTGTAAATGTCACACACCAACATGATAAGAAAATTTGACTCCTACAGAGTACCAAGACCACTGGTCAGTAATTTTAAAAAATTACAATTGTGTGCTCTCTCACACACCAAATCTTGTCTTGTATGGCACAATTCTTATCTCATGCAACACTGAAATACCTACACGATTGAAGGTCCGAGTTCAATTGTAAATCAGTAGGCATGCTAATGTCCAATATCCTCCGTTCAACAGTGTGGTGGGACAGTTGACGGTCTGATACCATTTGATTAAGATACTTGTTTTTAGGACACATGATTTCAGCAACATCACTGAGGCATTTTCCTAATGAATTAACCTTCAATGTATGACATTTTGGCCCTTGCGATGTTCCAAGTCACTTGATATGATGCAAGCAATTGTCTCTGGATGCTTTGTTATTTAAAAAAAAAATGCATCTGCTTTTCTTTGCGATTCTTCGAAGTGACTAACGTGTGATATTAGTATAGAGTGAGCTGACGTGAAGATTTGAAGGTGTGAATTGCGTTAGACGTCTGACAGAAATGGCAGAGAGTGTCATGCTCCTGGATTCCAGCCAGGGCTGGGCGTGGCCGTCTAATTTGAGGGTGCGCACCTGCGCCTCATGAACACTGGTTAGACCCAGTACATATACGACCCGGGGGACGACTAATACTCTGCTAGATCGTTGCTCTTCATGCCTCGTTCCCGCACTTCTGCTTTCTCGACTTCTGACCTCCGTGCACCGACCCACGCCTGTTCATTGACCACCCTAGTAAGCCCATTCGTACTGGTACTACGGATTGTTTGGACTGTCTACCTGATCTCAGACCTCGGACCGAATAAAGGTTTCCTCTGTACTGTCTACTGTCTCTGGAGTCCTGCATTTGGGTCCACCCTTGAGCCCCGCATCGTGACAGAGAGTGGCTTGCTGTTGCGCTCAACAACAACAAAAATATCTATGAGCTCTCCCAATCCAATAAAAAAATCCCATGTTCATCCACATATTTTTGTTTAATTGTGCATTTTTCCCTGGGATTTTGAAAGTGAAATTGACAAATTATTTTCTCCAAAGATCACCATCCGACTGGGAAACCAGAGTGATTTTCGTTCAGTGCACATGCCAGTTCTGTGAAAATACCGGGCTAACTTTTCCTGCTGCGGTCACGTGATCAAGGCCAGGAGACCTCTTCTCCATGCCGACATCATCATGCCCAGAGTTAATGTTTTCTTCTCTCATTGCACGGGGCGGGAACAGTAAAGCCACTCTTACCCAGTTGACATCACGTTTTTTATTAACTTTTCACCCTCCCGCTGTAAAGTCCCGTCTCAGTCACACAGCAACACACAACATACACACACACTCAGGTTGTTGTCATAATACCCATAACAGCGCTAATAAAGTAAGCAAAGCGCGCACAAAAATACCGTAACAGATGCAAGAAACGTTCGCTCACAACTACTGTAATGAACTCAAGCAAGCACGGGTGTGGATGCACATAAGCAGAACTTCAATATGCCGTAATTTCTCGAAAATAATGCACATTTTTTTCCAACAATATTTTCAAAAAGTCAATAGAGCACATTATATTTAGGTATGGATCTTCTTCTTTTCCTCTTTTATTTTGGGCTTGTCCCGTTCAGGGTCGCCACAGGGTGTCATCCTTTTCCATCTAAGCCTATCTTGTGCATCCACCTCTCTATCACCCACTGTCTTCATGTCCTCCCTCAGAACATCCATCAACCTTTATTTGGTCTTCCTCTCGCTCTTTTGCAACTCCATCTTCAGCACCCTTCTCCCAACATACTCGCTCGCCTCTGAACATATATACATCTAAATTTTGACATGATATTTGATGGCTTATGTTACACGTTTATATATATTACGGTAATGTGCGCCACCAACCTGAACTCTGACCTCCACAGAGGGGAGGGGGGAACTTTGCATTTTACGATCGTTACCGTACCATATTTGTTGCTACTGCACTAAACATCAGAAATGACTCCACGGGAGTTTATTTTAAGTTAAACGAAGTGCAGCCGCTTTTAAAAGAAATATGCCATCACTTTGCGCGATGATGCCACCAAACTTGAAGCAAAACAACGTGAACTGAAACTACGGAGTACGATCATACGATCATTTAAAAAAACAGCGCACACAATTGAAAGGCTCGCGTTTTTAAAAGTGTCCAAAACGCTCATTTCTACGTAGTTTAAGCTCTCGTTTTGTGCTGTTAGTACGATGGACCTTCCCCTCAAAGCACTGACAATAATGAGGGTTAAAGGGAAACAAGACTTTCGGATTCAAAAAATGTTTCCTCACAAACGCCATGAATGACACCAAGAATGACATGGTGTGGCAGGAAAATGGGATCACTGTTCATGAATGCAGCAGGCATCAGAATTGGACCAATCAATGAGTTTTACAGTGATGCAGAAAGGTAACTACAATGGATATTTTTCAGATTGGAGATGAGTCAGATGCTTTTTTTTTTAAAAGAAGAGCTAGCTAAGAATGTCTTGGAGGTGAAAAGAGTATCAGATCGAGTGATGAGATTAAAATTTGAAATTGATGGTGTTATGTATAATATGGTTAGCGGCTATCCCCCACGGGTAAGATGTGACCTAGAGTTGAAAGAGAAATTTTGGAAGGAACTAGATGAAGTAGTTCTGAGCATCCCAGAGAGCGAGAGAGTTGTGATGGGTCCAGATTGTAATGGACATATTGGTAAAGGAAACAGGGGCGATGAAGAAGTGATGGGTAAGTACGGCATCCAGGAGAGGAACTTTGAAGGGCAGATGGTGGTGGACTTTGCAAAAAGGATGGAGATGGCTGTAGTGAACATTTATTTCCAGAAGAGGGAGGAGCATGTAGTGACCTACAAGAGCGGAGGTAGAAGCACACAGGTGGATTATATTTTGTGCAGACGATGTAATCTGAAGGAGATTACTGTCTGTAAAGTAGTGGTAGGGGAGAGTGTAGTTTGACAGCATAGGATGGTAGTGTGTAGGATGACTCTGGTGGTGGGTAGGAAGATTAAGAAGACAAAAGGTAGAGCACAGAACCATGTGGTGGAAGCTGAGAAAGGAAGAATGTTGTGCGGCACTTCAGAAAGAGGTGAGACAGGCTCTCAATGGACAGCAGAAGCTCCCGGAAGACTGGACTACGACAGCCAAGGTAATCAGAGAGACAGGCATGAGAGTACTTGGTGTGTCTTTTGGTAGGAAAGGGGAGAAGGAGACTTGGTGTTGGAACCCCAAAATACAGGGAGTCATACAAGGAAAGAGATTAGCGAAGAAGAAGTGGGACACTGAGAGGACTGAGGAGAGGCGAAAGGAGTACACCGAGATGCAACGTAGGGCAAAGGTAGAGGTGGCGAAGGCTAAACAAGAGGCATATGAAGACATGTACACCAGGTTGGACACGAAAGGAGAAAATGATCTCTACAGGTTGGCCAGACAGAGGGATAGCGATGGGAAGGATGTGCAGCAGGTAAGGGTGATTAAGGATAGAGATGGAAATGTGTTGACTGGTGCCAGTAGTGTGCTAAATAGATGGAAAAAATACTTTAAGAAGTTGATGAATGAAGAAAATGAGAGAGAAGGAAGAGTTGAAGAGGCAAGTGTGAAGGACAAGGAAGTGGCAATGAGGAAGTCAGGCACTACAAAGGATGAAAAATGGAAAGGCAGTTGGTCCTGATGACACACCGGTACAAGTATGGAAGCAATTTGGAGAGATGACTGTGGAGTTTTTGACCAACTTATTCAACAGAATTCTAGCGGGCGAAAAGATGCCTGAAAAATGGAGGAAAAGTGTTCTAGTTCCCATTTTTAAGAACAAAGGGGATGTTCAGAGTTGTGGAAATTATAGAGAAATAAAGTTGATGAGCTACAAAATGAAGTTATGGGAAAGCATAGTGGAGGCTCGACTCAGGACAGAAGTAAAGATCTGTGAGCAACAGGATGGTTTCATGCCTAGAAAGAGTACCACAGATGCATTATTTGCCTTGAGGATGCTAGTGGAAAAGTACAGAGAAGGTAAGAAGGAGCTACATTGTGTCTTTGTGGATCTAGAGAAAGCCTATGACAGAGTACCAAGAGAGGAACTGTGGTACTGCATGCGTATGTCTGGTGTGGCAGAGAAGTACGTTAAAATAGTAAAGGACATGTATGATGGCAGCAGAATAATGGTGAGGTGTGCCTTAGGTGTGACAGAAGAATTTAAGGTGGAGGTGGGACTGCATCAGGGATCAGCTCTGAGCCCCTTCCTGTTTGCAGTGGTAATGGATAGGCTGACAGATGAGGTTAGACTGGAATCCCTTTGGACCATGATGTTCACAGATGATATTGTGATATGCAGTGAAAGCAGGGAGCATGCAGAGGAACAATTAGAAAGATGGAGACATGCACTGGAAAGGAGAGAAATGAAGATTAGCCGAAGTAAAACAGAATATATGTGCGTGAATGAGAGAGGTGGAGGGGGAAGAGTGAGGCTACAGGGAGAAGAGATAGCGAGGGTGGACAACTTCAAATAGTTAGGGTCAACAATCCAGAGCAATGGTGAGTGTGGTAAGGAAGTGAAGAAACGAATCCAAGCAAGTTGGAACAGCTGGCGGAGGGTGTCTGGTGTGTTATGTGACAGAAGAGTCTCTGCTAGGACGAAGGGCAAAGTTTACAAAACAGTGGTGAGGGCGGCCATGATGTACAGATTAGAGACGGTGGCACTGAAGAAACAACAGGAAGCAGAACTGGAGGTAGCAGAAATGAAGATTTTGAGGTTCTCGCTCGGAGTGAGCAGGTTGGATAGGATTAGAAATGAACTCATTAGAGGGACAGCCAAAGTTGGATGTTTTGGATTTGGATTAGAAATGAGCTCATTAGAGGGACAGCCAAAGTTGGATGTTTTGGAGACAAGATTCGAGAGAGCAGACTTCGATGATTTTGACATGTTCAGAGGCGAGAGAGTGAGTATGTTGGTGGAAGGGTGCTGAGGACGGAGCTGCCAGGCAAAAGAGCGAGAGGAAGACCAAAGAGAAGGTTTATGGATGTGGTGAGGGAAGACATGAGGGCAGTTGGGGTTAGAGGGGAAGATGCAGAAGATAGGCTAAGATGGAAAAAGATGACACGGTGTGGCAACCCCTAACGGGACAAGCCAAAAACTGAAAACAAACAATGTTTCAAACAAAGCTGCTACTCTATGATTGCAAACAAATCGCAGATCTGAACTCAGTGTTGTGAATTGCACATTTTCACAAAACTGACAATCTCACCCCTCACAATAAGTAGTTAACATTTGGCTTTTCACAATTGTATCAATCTATTTATATCAGTGGAATTAACCACGAGTGTATCAGTGCAGCGTCTGCAGTGATTTGGACTTTGTATCAGTTTGTTGTGGTAAGGAAGAGGAAGAGGAAGCTAAGCAAAAGGTGAAGCTCTCAATTTGCCAGTCGATCTACGTTCCTACCCTCATCTCTTGTCACGAGTGCTGGATTGTGACCAAAAGAACAAGATCCTGGATACAAGCGGCCGGAATGAGTTTCCTCCTTAGCGTGTCCAAACTCTCCCTTAGAGATAGTGTGAGAAGCTTGGTCATCCGGAAGGGGCTCAGTGTCGAGCCACTGCTCCTCCGCATTGACAGGAGCCACATGAGATGGCTGAGACATCTGATCAGGATGCCTCCTTGATGCCTCGCTGGTGAGGTGTTCCAGGCAGAGACCCCGGGGATGGCCCATGACACGTTGGAGAGACTATGTCTCCTGGCTGGCCTGGGAATGCCTTTGGGAGAGCTCGATGAAGTGGCTGGAGAAAGGGAAGTTTGAGTATCCCAGCTAAAGCTCCTGCCTCTGCGACCCGACCCGGAGAAGTGGTTGAAGATGGATGGATGGGTGGATGATGGATGGATGGATGGATGGATGGATGAATGAATGGATGCATTAATCACAGGCTTAACCAGTCCTCTGGTTTGACAAGTGCCAAAAAATATTTTATTTAAACATTGTAATCATCATCTTAAATATGAATTTAAAATCCATCCATCCATTCATTTTCTGAGTTGCTTATCCTCATGAGGATCATGGGAATGCTGGAGCCTATCCCAGCTGTCATTGGGCAGGAGGGAGGGTACACTCTGAACTGGTTGCCAGCCAATCACAAGGCACATGGAGACTCTCACACACTCACAATCACACCCAAGGCCAATTTAGCGTCTCCAATTAATGCATGGCAGGAAACTGGAGTGCCTGGAGAAAACCCACGCAGGCACGAGGAGAACAAGATTTGAACCCCGGTCCTCAGCATTGTGAGGCCAACAGTCTCCAGCTTTTCCACCATGCCGCCCACATTAAAAATATGCATCTAATTGTTTTTTTTCCCCCACATGAAACAACTTCTTGAAACAAGAAAAAAAAATACAAATCATACATTTCTGGTGATTATTCCTCTATCACCTTCTCTTAGGCCCCATGAAAAGTTCCCACATCCCTGATCTCCTGTAGATTTGCCCAGCAGTTCCCAACAGCGGCATCTTCAGTCCCAGTTCAAACATCTACAATATCTAACAAGGCAAATAGATCTTCAGAAAATTACACGTAATTATTCTACATTTCAAGTACAGTGATACATCAGTTTTCGAACATCTTGGTTTTTTGTACAAATCAATTTTCAAACGAAAATTTTGAGATGATTTTGCTTTGGTTTTTGAACAAAAATTGGTATCGAACACCCTGACTAGCTGACCCAAGACGATTTGTTATTGTGCTTTCAAGCACTCCCCTGAAAAAAACGGAAAAGACGTAACGTGTGTGACAGCCAGGTGACTCACACATTCCTCTCCTCGCAGACATTTTGCAGTACTGTTGATAAAGATATGATATTACTGTTAGTTATCATGATAAAAGTATATCATTACTACTTTCGTTGCCGTTGGGATTGTTTTATCATGCGTTTGTTTCTGGTAGTCTTAGTCTGAATTGCTCTCTTTGTGAGCTGCGTGCGTGTCTTGAAGTGTGACCCAGTGACACCTGGGAGGCTATGCCCCTCTGCCAACCTCAAGCTGATGCACCTGAACACTGGGAACCGATGTCTCCATCCTGGCCTCAGCATGATCCTTTCTGATCTTAAGCAGATACTCCTCATCACCGGGAGGAGATAACGCCCTTCTACCGCAGGAGGATACCCCCAAATGCCATAAACATGTCTTTAAAAAATGCCCTGCTTTTTCTCTTGTGGGTTTATCAGGACACTCTTGCGGCCTTGAAGAAACATGTACCTTAGTGTTCGTGTGCTGTTGGTGTAGCCATCTGTGTCAGCATTTTCACTGTGTAACCATGTAACCCTTTGACCTGAGAATCCAATAAAAAAAGAGCAGACAGGAACTACCACTTTGGCAGTCTGAGGTAGCGCACTCTCACAGTGTGTCCTCCGTCTGTCCCGTGCACGAAAAGAGAATCTTGGTTGGTTTGAGTTCACTCTCTACAGTCTTCAGGCTTGTCTTAGCTGTTTTTCTAGGAACATCTCTGACATTCTAAAACTTGGCCCTTCGAGCCGGATGACAACGTTTTCTTTTCAGCGGATGATCGACGACGACTGAAATGGCTGCACCGTCCGAGTCTCCAGGAGACCCGGAAAGTCCTCATTTCCACGAGGCCAGCCCTCGGACATCCTCCGCCGGGAGAACACAAACGTCATCCTATGAATTGCATGTGTCTCAACTAAGGAGATTGTCAGATGTCAGTGTTTGCATTACACTTGGAAAAGTAGTACCGTATATCTACTCAAAAAACTAGTATAGCTCCTATTTTTCGCAGGTCAGTGTTTTTATAACACTTGGAAAAAATAGTGTACAATATCTAGTCGAAAGACTAGTATATTTCCTATTTTTTGCGGGTCAGTGTTTGCATAACACTTGGAAGAGTAGTACAGAATATCTAGACGAAAGACTAGTATATTTCCTACTTTTCACGGGTCAGTGTTTTTATAACACTTGGAAAAATAGTACAGAATATCTGGTTGAAAGACTAGTATATTTTCTATTTTTCAGGAGTCAGTGCTTGTACAACACTTGGAAAAGTCGAAACTTTTAGTTTCAGGACACAGAAATTGATCAATCTGTGTGAGTGAATGTGTATAGAGTGAATGTCCAAAGTTTGAGAAATCTAAAACTGACTGAGGGTTGTGAGTAAAAACACCCAGGTAATACCTGCTCCGAATTGGGAGTAGAAGCTTGGCATTCAGCCCAACTCAAGTCAGGCACTTTGAATTTTTCTCAAAACTGAGGAACCATATCTAGACGTTTATAATAAATAAGACCGTCAGAAATGGCGGCAATGTTGACTAAAAATTCCAACCGTCCACTTTACGATGTTGAAGTGAAGGAAAAATGTCGTTTAGCTGAAATTGATTTCAAGGGAACAACAAAATTCACCCAAAAGTGACAGAAAAAGTATGGATTTTCTGTAAATGTTGACAACTGTGAAGAATTGGACAAACGTTTCAGTAAATTATCTATTAAAGACGGGCAGGAGAGAAAAGACAATACCCACTGTAAACAGTGGTTTTATTGTAAGGCCCTTCTTGATAGGGCCAGAGAAATGCAAAGTCCTAAATTTGAAATTAATTAATTAATTATGAACGTGTTGAGCAAAAAAAAAAAAAAAGCAGAGCGTCCTGTAGTAAACATTAACTTTACAGGAAAGCTTCATGACACAAAAGAGGGAAAACATGACGGGAGTAATAAAAAAACCTCAATTTGAGGTGTCAAAATTATCACCCAAAAAGCAAAAGTGGTTCGGAGAAGGCAAGTGTTTTAACTGCGGCACAGACAGTCACCGTGCTCGCTATTGTAAAGCCAAGGCCAAGCCTCGTCGATGCCGTGTTGGTGATTCATCTGATGATGAATGACTAGGCCGGGATTCCAGAGGGGCAGGGGACCGCAGATTGGTTACCCTCCCTCTGAACTCTTCCAATAGCGATAATGATGAAAATGTCGAGGAAGACATTAAACACATGTTCGACCTCGAAAATTATTTAATGCGTCATCAGACTGAACCCATGATGAAACCAGAATTAACATTACTAGTCCAGGGAAAACCAACCGTTTTCCTAGTTGATACGGGCGCTGATGTCACAGTTTTAGGAAAATGGGACCCCGCGACAGTTAAACCAAGCCGAAAAAAGGTTTACATGCGCGGAGTTCATGGTTTAATTCAACCCTGAGTTTTGTCCCGTACTATCGAGTTGCGGAGTCCCGATGACCCAAATAAAAAGGCGAATGTGGAAGCAGTTCTACAGCCACGGATGCCCCCTCAATTTATTAGGTCGTGACGCATAAACACAATTAGAGATTAGCATCGCAATTAATAAACAGGGGCGAAAGGAAGCTAACATCCAAATTCAAGAAAATGGGGCACATTATTATTGGTCGCTGGATTTGCCTGAAGAGGAATGTGGCGTTGAAAATTTCTTAAAAGTAACTCACGGGAAGTTCCGGCCGGGAGGCAACATGCAGTACCGAAATAATTTACATGTCACCATTAGGTACAAAGAATCCCCGGGCCCTGATCCAGACTACACCAAATTGTTTTTGGAATTGGCTGAACAAGAAGTGCAGGTCAATTACATTTATTGGAAAGGAAGGTGGAGTTTTGCGACTGTCGGACTCACCGGGGAAGTGAAAGAGCTGCTCCCTCCCGGGCAGCATCCACACATTTCACTTGCGAAGCCAAAACAATGTGACTGGAGGGACACAAACAATTTCGCTGGAACAATTCCACAAAAAATTTGGGTCCCATCACAAAACTTCGACAGCGTTGAAGAAACAGAATCAGGATGGTTCCGATTGCGTGTTCGATGGAATTTTGATACGTTTTCACGAGTTCACTACAGCTGATTAGCCGAAGTTTATGTGCTCACCCCTGTTGAAGAGGATGCCATTTGTCATTGTGGAGCACTGGACCCACTGATGTTGGACTCATGACAAACACACCACCAGTAATTATACAGGGAAATATGGAACAACGTCCGATAATTCGACAATACCCGCTGAAAAAAGACGCTGAAATAGGCATCCAACCCGTAGTTAACGAATTAAAAAAGGTGCCCAAACTCGCCTTGTAATATGCCTATATTTCCAGTCCGAAAAGCACATTCTAACAAATGGAGATTAATTCAAGATTTGCATGCAGTAAACCAAGCAGTACAATCGCGTGCGCCAAATGTTCCTAATCCACACACTCTTTTGAACTCATTACAACCGGGAACCAGGTGGTTTTCGGTGGTGGACCTGAGTAATGCTTTTTGGAGTATCCCTGTCCATCCTGACAGCCAATACTGGTTCACGTTTACGTTCAAAGGTGAGAAATTAATGTTCACAAGTTTATCCCAGGGATTTTGTGACTCCCCAACAATTTTCTCAGAAGCAATCACAAGGTGTTTGGCCTCATTTAATGCCCCACACAAGAGCCAAATTTTGGTATATGTGGATGACATTTTAGTGGCCTCAAACACACAAGAGCAATGCAAAATCGATACATTAGCGTTACTGCAATATTTGTATCCCACAGGAAACAAAGTTTCAAAAGACAAAATGCAATTATGGAAACAAGAAGTAACCTATCTAGGACAGATTTTGACTAAGCAAGGACGCATTGTCAGAGACAAACAAAAACAAGCCGTCGCCAAGGCTCCAAAACCTGTAACAAAAAAACACATGATGTCATTTTTGGGTCTTTGCAACTATTTTCGTGCCTGGATTGCAAATTACTCAGAAATCACGCGACCATTGCTGAACATAATTTATGATAAGCCAATGACATTACAAGACAAAATTGCATGGATGCCAGAAGCCGACGAAGCTTTTGATCTTGTCAAAACAGAACTCATTAATTCAGCTGTGCTAGCACTACCAAATTATGACAGGCCATTTGAGCAGACAGTGACTGCAAAAAACGGGTTCATGACCTCAGTGTTGCTGCAGAAACACGGAAGAAAAATGAGACCAGTTGCATACTATTCGCAACAATTGACCCCTCCGTGGATATTGCGCAATCCGCGTCACTGACCAATCAGAGGCCAGAGATCTGCATAGACCAAAGCCCGTTTTTGCTCCCGCCATTTTCTCTGACAACATTGAATGGTCCAGTATAGGTTTAGTTAGCATTTTATCGCGTATTTGGGTTATTTAAGAAAAAATATGGTTAAGAGGTGTAGTCACGGACTTTGTAATAGTGACGACAGGTATCCTGAAAGGCTAGTTGGTGGAGTTCGATTCGTACCCTTTCCAAAACCGAAGACCCAGTACGAAAAATGCCTTCGATGGATCAAAGTTTGTGGAAGACCGCATCATCAACTAAATCCATCTAATATCAACCGGAACACATATGTTTGCATGAAGGTATGCGCTATATTTGATTTTCAATAGATGTCTCGAATAAATGAATTAGAGGTTCTTCGCTAGCATAACACTGCTGCGTGTCAACGATTGACACATTTATTCTTTGTTGAGCGATATTTAGCAATGATCGTACTGCACAAACGTATCAATTTCTTGCTGGCTCGCAGCCGAAAGTTAACCAGACTGTGTTTGCACAAAGATATGCCCTAAATTTGATTTTTAATACACGTCTCGTATAAATGAATGAGACGTTCTCCGCTAGCATAACATTGCTACGTGTGAATGATTGAATGAAATCAGAAGCATGGCGTCTCTCTCAGTTAAGAATGTATTGTATTTAGAATCTATAGTATATCGTTGATTTGAATGAAATCAGAAGCATAGAGTCTGTCTCAGTTCAGAATGTATTGTATTGTATTTGCCATTTTTACTGTTTGTCTTACGTGAGCGCACGTGGCGTGACGTCACTTCAGGAGGCGTGGTTAAGTGCCCTGTACGGAGGGGTCAATTAGATTCCGTAGCATGAGCCACTCCAGAGTGCGTTCAGGCAGTGCTGGCCGCTGCTCTGGCTGTTGAGGCGTCTGCGGAAGTAATCTTGTTCCACCAGTTAACACTGAAAGTGCCACATGCAGTTTCAGTCCTTCTGCTGGAAACAAAAATGACATTTTTGTCACCAGCATGGCACTGACATTGCACCACGACATTGTTATCACAGGGACACATGACAATTGTAAAATGTGGGGGACTGAATTCAGCGACAATTTTACCCACACCAGCAGAGGGCACTCCACACGACTGTGGAAGCCACGTCCAAATTTCCACCAAACCGCGACCTGACCTAATGGACACTCCCCTCCCGACTGGAGAGGTTGTTTTTGTTGACGGATCAGCAAGCTAAGGGGAAGACGGCCACAACAGGGTGGGATTTGCAATAACGACACAAACTAAGGTCTTGTTTCAAGCAACACTCAACTCTGTGTGTTCGGCACAGGCAGCAGAATTATCTGCACTGATCCAGGCTTGTAAGATCTTTTCCAAGAAACATGTTACAATCTGGAGTGACAGCCAATATGGCTGGGGCTCAGTTCATGTGTATTGTCAACAATGGTCAAATCGGGGCTTTACTACCACAACAGGTTAAAGAGGTTGCTCACAAGGCACTTCTCCAGCAGTTACTGGACGCAGTACAACTGCCGGACAAAGTAGCCATTTGTAAATGTGAAGCTCACTTAGCAGGAAATGACCCAATCACAATTGGTAACAGACTAGCTGATCAAGCAGCCAAGGCTGCAGCCCAAGGATTCCCCTTGGTTGACAAAGCACTGGTGAAAGAGGTAACAAAAACTTCTTCTTTTCCTTTCGGCTTGTCCCGTTAGGGGTCGCCACAGCATGTCATCTTTTGCCATCTTAGCCTATCTCCTGCATCTTCCTCTCTAACCCCAACTGCCCTCATGTCTTCCCTCACCACATCCATAAACCTTCTCTTTGGTCTTCCTCTCGCTCTTTTGCCTGGGAGCTCCATCCTCAGCATCCTTCTACCAATATACTCACTCTCTCGCCTCTGAACATGTCCAAACCATCGAAGTCTGCTCTCTCGAATCTTGTCTCCAAAACATCCAGCTTTGGCTGTCCCTCTAATGAGCTCATTTCTAATCCTATCCAACCTGGTCACTCCGAGCGAGAACCTCAACATCTTCATTTCTGCCACCTCCAGTTCAGATTCCTGTTGTTTCTTCAGTGCCACTGTCTCTAATCCGTACATCATGGCCGGCCTCACCACTGTTTTGTAAACTTTGCCCTTCATCCTAGCAGACACTCTTCTGTCACATAACACACCAGACACCTTTCGCCAGCTGTTCCAACCTGCTTGGACCCGTTTCTTCACTTCCTTACCACACTCACCATTGCTCTGGATTGTTGACCCCAAGTATTTGAAGTCATCCACCCTCGCTATCTCTTCTCCCTGTAGCCTCACTCTTCCCCCTCCACTTTTCTCATTCACGCACATATATTCTGTTTTACTTCGGCTAATCTTCATTCCTCTCCTTTCCAGTGCATGTCTCCATCTTTCCAATTGTTCCTCTGCATGCTCCCTGCTTTCACTGCATATGACAATATCATCTGCGAACATCATGGTCCAAGGGGATTCCAGTCTAACCTCATCTGTCAGCCTATCCATTACCACTGCAAATAGGAAGGGGCTCAGAGCTGATCCCTGATGCAGTCCCACCTCCACCTTAAATTCCTCTGTCACACCTAAGGCACACCTCACCATTGTTCTGCTGCCATCATACATGTCCTGTACTATTTTAACATACTTCTCTGCCACACCAGACTTACGCATGCAGTACCACAGTTCCTCTCTTGGTACTCTGTCATAGGCTTTCTCTAGGTCCACAAAGACGCAATGTAGCTCCTTCTGACCTTCTCTGTACTTTTCCACGAGCATCCTCAAGCCAAATAATGCATCTGTGGTACTCTTTCTAGGCATGAAACCATACTGTTGCTCGCAGATACTTACTTCTGTCCTGAGTCTAGCCTCCACTACTCTTTCCCATAACTTCATTGTGTGGCTCATCAACTTTATTCCTCTATAGTTCCCACAGCTCTGAACATCCCCTTTGTTCTTAAAAATGGGAACTAGAACACTTTTCCTCCATTCTTCAGGCATCTTTTCGCCCGCTAGTATTCTGTTGAATAAGTTGGTCAAAAACTCCACAGCCATCTCTCCAAATTGCTTCCATACCTCTACCGGTATGTCATCAGGACCAACTGCCTTTCCAGTTTTCATCCTTTGTAGTGCCTTTCTGACTTCCTCCTTAGTAATCATTTCCACTTCCTGGTCCTTCACTCTTGCCTCTTCAACTCTTCCTTCTCTCTCATTTTCTTCATTCATCAACTTCTCAAAGTATTCTTTCCATCTATTTAGTACACTACCGGCACCAGTCAACACATTTCCATCTCTATCCTTAATCACCCTGACCTGCTGCACATCCTTCCCATCTCTATCCCTCTGTCTGGCCAACCTGTAGAGATCCTTTTCTCCTTCTTTCGTGTCCAACCTGGTGTACATGTCTTCATATGCCTCTTGTTTAGCCTTTGCCACCTCTACCTTTGCCCTACGTCGCATCTCGATGTACTCCTTTCGCCTCTCCTCAGTCCTCTCAGTATCCCACTTCTTCTTCGCTAATCTCTTTCCTTGTATGACTCCCTGTATTTTGGGGTTCCACCACCAAGTCTCCTTCTCCCCTTTCCTACCAGATGACACACCAAGTACTCTCCTGCCTGTCTCTCTGATCACCTTGGCTGTCGTCGTCCAGTCTTCCGGGAGCTTCGGTTGTCCATCGAGAGCCTGTCTCACCTCTTTCCGAAAGGCTGCACAACATTCTTCCTTTTTCAGCTTCCACCACATGGTTCTCTGCTCTACCTTTGTCTTCTTAATCTTCCTACCCACCACCAGAATCATCCTACATACTACCATCCTATGCTGTCGAGCTACACTCTCCCCTACCACTACTTTACAGTCAGTAACCTCCTTCAGATTACATCGTCTGCACAAAATATAATCTACCTGCGTGGTTCTACCTCCGCTCTTGTAGGTCACCATATGTTCCTCCCTCTTCTGGAAATAAGTGTTCACTACAGCCATCTCCATCCTTTTTGCAAAGTCCACCACCATCTGCCCTTCAAAGTTCCTTTCCTGGATGCCGTACTTACCCATCACTTCTTCATCGCCCCTGTTTCCTTTACCAATATGTCCATTACAATCTGCACCAATCACAACTCTCTCGCTGTCTGGGATGCTCAGAACTACTTCATCTAGTTCCTTCCAGAATTTCTCTTTCAACTCTAGGTCACATCCTACCTGTGGTGCATAGCCGCTAACCACATTATACATAACACCCTCAATTTCAAATTTTAGTCTCATCACTCGATCTGATACTCTTTTCACCTCCAAGACATTCTTAGCCAGCTCTTCCTTTAAAATAACCCCTACTCCATTTCTCTTCCCATCTACTCCGTGGTAGAATAATTTAAACCCTGCTCCCAAACTTCTAGCCTTACTACCTTTCCACCTGCTCTCTTGGATGCACAGAATATCAACCTTTCTCCTAATCATCATGTCAACCAACTCCTGTGCTTTTCCTGTCATAGTCCCAACATTCAAAGTCCCTACACTCAGTTGTAGGCTCTGTGCATTCCTCTTTTTCTTCTGACGCTGGATCCGGTTTCCTCCTCTTCTTTGTCTTCGACCCACAGTAGCTGAATTTCCACCGACGCCCTGCAGGTTAGCAGTGCCGGGGGCGGGCGTTGTTAACCCGGGCCACGACCGATCCGGTATGGGATTCTTTAGATGAACGCTCATATTTGTTTGGCACAGTTTTTACGCCGGATGCCCTTCCTGACGCAACCCTCTGCATTTATCCGGGCTTGGGACCGGCCTACAGATTGCACTGGTTTGTGCCCCCATAGGGCTGCATTAAAGAGGTAACAAAAACACACGCAGTAAATGATGACATTTTGATTTCACGCCAGAAAAAATCACCACTCACTGAAAGCGCACATTGGGAGGACAAAGGTGCGAAAATTGACAAGGACGGGGTTAATAAATTGGCCGATGGAAAATCCTGGCTGCCAAAATCATTGTTTGGATGGGCAGCAAGATTGACACATGGATTGAGTCATATGTCAACAGGGGGGATGGTGGCATTGACACAACAGTATTATCACACACATGGGTTTACACACTTTTCAAATAATTTTTGCAAACAATGTGTTATCTGTTGAAAAAATAATGCACAAGGGTATTTAAGACCACGAAGAGGAACATTTCCTCTGTCTCCAGAACCATTTCACACAATCCATATAGATTACATTGAGTTAAACAAAGCATTAGGGATGCAATATTGTTTGGTTATAATTGATGTGTTCTCCAAATGGGTTGAGTTGTTTCCAACAGCGCACGCGGATGCAAAGACAGTTGCATTCCAAGTGCGATTCGAAGTGACAATGGCACACATTTTGTAAATGACGCTGTGACAAAAGTTGGACAACTGAAAATCGACTTAAAGAGTCATTGCGTGTATCATCCGAAATCTGCTGGGCTCGTTGAACGAACAAACGAAACTGTCAAAGCTAGACTCATAAAGACAATGAGGGAAACAAAAAGACAATGGCCTGACTGTGTTTAAATCGTTGCAACGGCAATGAGGATAGTGCCAGCTGAAGGAAAAACACTATCCCCATTTGAAATTCGATATGGCTCCTCTTATAGACTTCCAGACCTGGACTTGTCAGAATCACCAGCAACCGGCACATCGATCCAAGTCCACATGAAAAACATGTTTGACCGGAAAGAGATGCATAAACACAATGACTTGCCAGTGTGTTCTGCTCCACAGACAGATCACGTCCGCGTGGGAGACCAAGTCTTCCTCAAAGTGCTGAGACGACCTCGCTGGGACAGTGAATGCTGGGACGGCCCCCACGCGGTGATAGCAGTGACACCTACGGCTGTAAAGGTCCAGGGACGTGACGGCTGGATCCACCAGTCGCAATGCAAGCTCCTTCGATTCCCTGCTGACGGGCCTAGTGACGCCAGTCCCTCGGGGTAGGATCTCCACGACGTACACACAAGTGTACCGACGAAAGACCACAGTTGGAGAGAGGGTTTTCCGTGGCAAACACACCACTCTCGAGAAGATGGAGCAGACCACCGGCCAGAGGCTGACCGCAGTCCAGTCAACCAAATATGCTGTTTACTTTCTTGCAGGGCTGTGCCTGATGGCAGGTGGTGCGCAACCTTGCGGCAAGGAAAGCACCAACACGGAACGTTTCCCAGCCCTAGACTGTTGTCTACGTCCATCCTGGGAAACCTACGGCTGCTGATGGACAGAACGGGGACGATGATTAATGTAACTTCCCTTTCTCAAGAACTTTCCATCACCATCCCGCTGGACCAATTGCAGTCCCGCCAGACAAGCTTCAGCAAGATCTCAGTGGTTCCTGACTATTCGGGTGCAAATTTATAAGAGCAATATACTGAAGTAACTAAAACTAGTCAGTGGCAAGATTATTGGTTTTATCTCATGAGTGCCCATGATGCAAATGATAAAAAATGGTTGTCCTGGTTGAATTATATCACTTCTGTCGATGGTGATTATTGGTTAAATCCACATAGGAATCAGGGAGCGTCAAATTGGCACGGCAAAATATCTATCAAAGTGACAAGGTCTGATGTACCCACCATAACATTTGTATTTCAGCCAATGTCGTCCCAGAGAAAGATAAATTGTTAGGTGAAACGAAAGCAGCATTCACACAGCTGCCTTTCATAAGTTATCTTTTTCCTATAACCACGTATAAGCACACTGAACTAATCAATTATCTAAATCATAAAGTTAACACGTTAAATTTCACAGAAGCATTGTCTACACATACAGCGTCACAATTGCATGCCACTTCACTTGTGGCTTTGCAAAGTAGGCAGGCATTAGGCATGATATTGGTGGAAAAAGGAGGGGTTTGTCGTATAATTGAATCTGGTGAGTGTTGTACCTTTATCCCTCTACACACAGTGTCTAATGGTTCATTAACTGAAACCCTTACACTACTCAGGGCATATAGGGAGAAAGCTCAGAGTATGGAAGGTGTCGAACCAAACGCCTTTTTGCAATGGCTACAGAATACGTTTGGAAATTGGAAAAGCATTGCTGGTGCGATAGCCGCGATTATCATTTTTATTTTATTATTGTCTTATTTTTGTATCGTTTGTGGTATTTCTCTTTGCAAAGTCTGTACTGCGAGAGTCATGGATGTTGTTGAGATGAAAGTAGCTGCTCAAGTTACTGTCGCCATCTCTGAATATCAACTAGTGTACGTGGACTCTGATAATGATGATGATTCTACTGTTATGTAAACCTTTTTTGACGACTTCACAGAGAAGCAATGCAGTTGTGAATGTTCGATGTTTCCAGGTTTACCTTGTATATACGTATATTTAGTCAAATACAACTTTAGTCTTTCACCTCAACTTTCGCTCTTGCTTGGGAAAGGATTTCTACTCTTTTTTTTCCTGGTGGGTTTTTTGAGTAGTTTTCTTCCCACTGAAGCAACGGCTTTTGATAATGTTTGATGTTGTGTTTTATTTTTATCCTGATAAACAGGGGGGAGATGCAATAAAAAAGAGCAGACAGGCACTACCACTTTGGCAGTCTGAGGTAGCGCACTCTCACAGTGTGTCCTCCGTCTGTCCCGTGCACAAAAAGACAATCTTGGTTGGTTTGAGTTCACTCTCTACAGTCCTCAGGCTTCTCTTAGCTGTTTTTCTAGGAACATCTCTGACAACTGTCGTGACTTTTTTTCTTCAAATTGAGCAACATTAACCCCCGATCATGGCTCCAAAGAAGGCCAGTGTAACTGCTTGTGCTGAAAAAAGGAAAGTGGTGTATGAAACTGTCGACTTCAAGAAGGATTTGATAGCCGAGCACGAATCTGGTGTGCGTGCTTCTGAGTTATCAAAGTATGGCATGGCAGAAATGACGATCAGCACCCTTCTGAAACACAAGGATGCCCTCAAAGCAAGTGATGTTGCTAAAGGAGCAACCGTGTTGGCCAAGCAGAGGCCACAGATCTTGGAGGAAGTCGAAAATTTGCTTCTTATTTTCGTGAACGAGCAGTAGTTAGCTGAGGATAGTGTTGGCAAGAAAGGGAGGAGATGTCTGATGAGGCTGTAGGCAGGAAGGATGTCTCAAGTGCCAAAATTAAAGTGATCTGGACTAAATGGAACGACATCCATAATTTTGTAGAATTTCATCACTCGAATAAAGCTGAATGCTAAAGATCACTGCAAAATTTTAATGATGTTGTTATGAGCCACTTCAGAAAAGTGCTTAAAAGATGGCAGAAACAAACATTTGATTCATTCTTTGGGGAAAAGGGGTCAGTCACCTGACAGAAGACATTTGAAACTGTTGTTTTGCATTGTTTTTTTCTTTTGGTCCATTAACCCTACCTCTAGTTGCAAGTTTTTTTTTTTTTTACGTTACGTACTTTTGGTGCAAATAAAAAACAATTAGTTTTTTCCTCCTCATTATTGCTTGTTTAAAGTTATTCTGCACTTTTGTTAATAAAAAAAAAGCTTTACAAGGCTGGGGGCCAATTTGCTACAGATACAGCAATGCACTCCCACCATTTATCCAGAAATCTGTCACAGTTTCAATATATTTTGTCCACAACTGGATTCAAACTTTCTGCCCTCTGCTCTTACAAACTGAGCAACTCTAGGTTAGAAGAAAAACCTATCCATACAGCATAATTTAATATTTTTGTCTCAGTGGTACAAATATTTAAAACAACAAACAAAATCATTCTTTTTCTATAGAATTATAATAAAATGAAATTAATGCTGTATTATGAGGTTAAGGATTGTTCAGAGTTGCTTCTCGCACCCAGGAACAAATTGGTAATGGAAACATTTCCCAGGATCTCTCCCACTTGTCATGGCCCTGCCGGTCCCTGTCCTGGCTGTACCAGTCCCCGAGGTGACACACACCTGCAGCAATCAGCAGAGGAGCACACCTGCACCTCATCTCTAGTAATTACCTCTGAGTTATATAGAACCACATGTACGGTCTGGCTTTTGCCAGATTGTTGCTTAATGCCCCGTTCGCGCACTCTCGGAATCCTGTCCCTGATCTCTCGTGCACCTATCCCTGCCTGCCCGCTGAGCTGCCTTCTATGCCTGACGTCCTGGTTACCGCTGCTCCTGTTAACTGCCTGCCTGATCTCCAATCTTGGACCGAATTAACACTTTTGCCGAACTGTCTCTATGCCTCCTGAGTCGGGCATTTGGGTCCAACCCCGTGTTCTGGCTGTGACACCACTAGATTATGATTTATCTTCATACACACAGACACATGACTGACAAATCCAGACACTGTCATGGTTCTGCCGGTCCAGCCCGGGCTGTGCGGGTTCCCGCACAGTCACACTGATTAGGAGGCGCACACCTCCGTCTCATGCTAGCTGATTGACTCCGGTATACATAGGACCCAGGGAACGACTGGTCTTGGTTAGATCGTTGCAACTCATGCCCCATTCCTGCACTCCCGTACTCTTCATCCTCAACCCTGGTGTACCGACCTCCGCCTGTCCTCCGACCAACCCCGTAAGCATGATGTCTTTGATACTCCTGCCTGCTCTGATTTATCTTCCGTGTACTGACCCTGCCTGCCCGGGGACCTGCTCTCTACGCCCGACATCCTGATTACCGCTGCCCCACTTGACTGTCTGCCTGATCCCCAAATTTGGACCAAACACACACCTTTCCCGACTACCTTTGCATCTCCGGAGTCCTGCATTTGGGTCATCCCTCTGTCTCGATGGGTCGTGACAGATACCTCTCATACTAGAGTCTCATTTTGGCAGGTTCTCTCTATTGTTGATTCAGATATGTTCCACTGAGTGATACAGCACCTAAACGCAAGTGCTCCCATTATTTCAGATTTGGTGCCCACAAAATTTCATCAACCGCCTTATTTCCTCCATCTCTGATCGATCATTAAGACAGTCACCACCCTGCAGTTGGCAGCAAGTCAAGGATCTCACTACAGAAAGTTTTTTTTTTTGTCTCTCACACCTACAAAATGTTGATAATTTTGTAGATCTAGTGGAGGGCGAGGAAGGCATGGAGGTCACAGGTGCAGGGAAGCATAGACGCAAACCAGGAGTAGAGGAATATAATAAAGGATTTAATTTAAAAAGCAACAAGAACAACTTAATGTAACAACCAAAAATACTCAAAGCGTAGCCTAGTATGACTTAAACCTAAACTAGAAACTTGACAGGACTTTCAAAAATGCAATTAGCAACAAAGCAACAAGCAACCCGTGACAAGGACAATGGACCAACAAGAACTGGAAGAAACGGTGTTAAATACACAGAGACAACATGAAACAACGTGAAACACATGGACAGGACACAAGTGGCTTCTCTTTGCAATGTTAATTTCTTTTGTCAGTTGGTATCTCGTGCAATTATACAGGGCCATATCCCCATTTCGATATGAATCATCTTTAGCCTGGCAGAGTTGGTTTTGGTTTTTATTACTGAATGTGCAAAATGACTTTGGTGGTACATACACCTCTTCACAAAAATGAATGTGACAATGTTTGTATATTTATCCAAACTGTCAGCTGAATTTACAAAGAAAGTCCATTCTGCACAGTCCAGACAGCGTTGAAGTATCTTTGCTTCGTTAATCCGCTTTTTTTTTCCACAGTATTTTCACTGCAGGTTTCACATATTTAAATTATTGCCTGTATTAACTGAACAAAGGAGTGATCAGATGAGACGAGAGCTCCGCGAGCACAGTATGTCATGCTCCTGGCATCCTCCCCAGGCTGGGTGTGGTCAGCCAATAAGTCGGCATACACCTGCACCCTGGTTTAGCTGAGTACACCCGGTACTTATAGGACACGGGGGACAACTAGTCCGCCGCCAGATTGTTGAGCTTCATGTCCCGTTCCAGCACTCTCGTATCCCTGATCGACAACCTGTGTGTACCGACCTTCGCCTGTTCTCCGACTCACCCCGTAAGCCTGACTCCCTTGACACTTCTGCCTGCTTTGAACGTTCTCCTGTATACCTGACCTGCCGTATACCGACCCTCGCCTGTTCCCGGACCATCCAAGTAAGCCTGCCTCTTCTGCTACTGCTGCTCTTACGGTCTGACTTGCTGATTATAGACCTCGGACTGAAAAAAGGCTTTTGTACTCTACCTGCTTGCCTCTGGATTCGTGCATTTGGGTCCGCCCTCGAGCCTCGTCGTGACAGAACGATCTGGCCAAAACATGGACCCAGCCGACTCTGAGGCCATCCGCCGCTCGCTGCAAGTCCACGGCAGACGCCTGGTCGAGCAGGAGGCTGCTCTCCAGGTAACTAATCAATGTTCCATGAGATCTGTGCCCGGCTGGAACCGTGGCTAGCATCCCAAGCTAGCGCGGCTGCTATGCCGGCGATGGTCATTCCGCCTGTCGCTCCGAGTCCACCCGTTCCGCCTGTTACGGAGCCCTCCCATGCTGGCATAACTCTGCTCTCCCGACCAGAACATTTCTCAGGTGACTCCGGCAATGTCAAGCCCTTCCTGGCGCAGTGCGACCTTCATTTTGAACTGCAGGCTTCCGCTTTCCCCACGGACCGCTCCCGAATCGCCTTCGTCATTTCCCACATGACGGGGAGGGCGGAGGCGTGGGCCACTGCAGAGTGGAGTCGCAACTCGGAGATCTGCCGTTCATGGACGACGTTTGTCTGCGCGCTCACCCAAGTATTCCAGTACGTGGCTCCGGAACGCAAGGCGGCGGCCTCTCTCATGTCAATTCGCCAAGGCCGTCGCCGCGTGTCAGACTACACCATTGAATTCCGGATCTGGGCCGCCGACAGCCGGTGGAACGGGGAGGCCCTCCATGACGCCTTCTACCAGGGACTTACCCCACAGATCCATGGCCACCTTGTTGCCGTGGATTTTCTGCCTTCGCTGGACTCCCTCATCGCACTGGCCCTCAAGGTGGATCAGCGCGTGACCGTGCAGGGGCAGATGGAGGGCATGATGGAGGAGGAGATGGAGAAGGGCAGCCCTGTTGCTTGCCGGCCGCCCACGTTGCCGTCTACGTCGGAACCCATGCAAGTGGAGGGGCTCTACAGCCCAGCGGAGGAACGCTTACGCCGGCGACGAGAAGGCCGCGGTTTCTATTGTGGTCGTCTCACACTTAATCGCCCACTGTCCGGCTCGGCCGAAGCGCACCGACTTTGGGATCTCGACGCCGGTGAGTGTGCGGTATACGGTTGCTAAGTCGGGGCGGTTGCTTTTGCACCTCACCGTAGGGACAGACTCTCACTCGTGCTTAGTGACCGCGTTCATTGACTCCGGTTCAGATGCTAACCTTATAAATCCTCGGGTGGTCGAAGTGTTGCGTGCGGTGACCTTCCCCACACACCGTCCTCGTATTGCTTACGCCGCCAACGGCAAGTTCCTCTGCCGGGTTACACACCGCACACAAACCTTACGTATGGACTTTCTGGACACACACACGGAGCGCATTAGTTTCCACATTTTTAACTCTAGCAGCAGTGATATAATCCTGGGGAGCCCGTGGCTCAAGAGACACATTGACTGGGTCACGGGTCGGATAATGACATGGAGTGAGGACTGTCACAAGCAGTGTCTCGCCGCCAGGGAGGACGGAGGGATTCAAGTTGCTGAACTTAGTACCGCCTCCGAATTAGCCATGGTGCCCTCTTGCTATCATGATTTAAGGGAGGTTTTTTTCTGAGTCCAAGGCTCTGCCGCCGCATCTGCCTTATGACTGTGCTATCGAACTCCTCCCGGTTACCTCACCCCCTAGAGGGAAACTGTTCTCTTTGACAGGACCGGAGCACCAGGCAATGAGGGAGTACGTCGAGAAGTCCCTGGCAACAGGACTCATTCGCCCGTCGTCCTCACCAGCCGGTGCAGGGTTTTTTTTCATTAAGAAGAAGGATTCCACTTTGCGACCCTGCATCGACTACCGAGGATTGAATGACATCACGGTCAAGAACAGGTACCCCTTTCCCCTGATCGCTATGGCTTTTGAACTCCTCCAAGGAGCCCGGATCTTCACCTAACTGGACTTGCGCAGCGCGTATCATCTGGTGCGGATTCGGGAGGGCGACGAGTGGAAGACGGCTTTCAACACTCCTACGGGGCATTACGAGTATCTGGTGATGCTCTTCGGACTGACCAATGCCCCGGTTGTCTTTCAAAACTTCATTAACGACGTGCTTCGGGAGTTCCTGAATAAAACTGTATTCTTATACCTTCATGACATTCTTATCTTTTCAGCAGACCTGACCTCTCACATCCAACAGGTCAGAGAGATGCTCCGGCGTCTGTTGCAGCACCAGCTGTTCGTAAATATGGACAAGTGTGAGTTCCACCGAGCATCCGTGTCCTTCCTGGGCTTTGTCCTGGCGGAGGGAGAGATACGTAGGGACCCCGGGAAGGTCGACGCGGCGCTGCGGTGGTCTACCCCCGCCAGTGTGAAGGACATACAGAGGTTCTTAGGATTCGTTAATTTCTACAGGAAGTTCATAAGGAACTTCAGCTCCGTGGCCACTCCTCTGGATGCTCTCACCTCGCCACACACAGTCTACGCGTGGTCCAGGACCTGCCAGGAGGCCTTCAGCAGGCTTAAGGCAAGTTTCACCGCCGCGCCCATTCTCATTGTTCCGGACCCAGATAACCACTTTATTGTGGAGGTTGACGCATCTAATTCAGGAATCGGAGCCATCTTGTCTCAGAGGAGTCCCAAGGATGGAAGGATCCACCCGTGCGTGTTCTTGTCTAGGAAGTTGACCCCGGCAGAGAGGAACTACGACGTGGGAGATCGGGAACTGCTGGCGGTCAAGACTGCGTTGGAGGAGTGGAAGGAGGCCCTGGGAGAGACTCCCCCACCCGCGGATTGACCGTCGGACCGCCTTTTCTTTTGCTTTGAACGTTCTCCTGTATACCTGACCTGCCGTGTACCGACACTCGCCTGTTCCTGGACCATCCAAGTAAGCCTGCCTCTTCTGCTACTGCTGCTCTTACAGACTGACTTCCTGATCATAGACCTTGGACCGAATAAAGGCTTTTGTACTCTACCTGCTTGCCTCTGGAGTCGTGCATTTGGGTCCGCCCTAGAGCCTCGTCGTGACACAGTATGCGTTATTTAGTGTAGTTTCTTTCTCCATGTACCCTGGGATTGGCTGGCAACCAGTTCAGGGTTACCTAGCCTCCTGCTGGATCACAGCTGGGAGAGATAGGCTTTGGCAAATATGATTTTTATACAGAAAGAATTAGTTGTGTGAGTAAGTGCGATAATTAGGACTCTAAAGCACAAATCTCGACAAATAAAAAAAAAAGTTGATTTTTAAAAACTTGAAAGACAAACAAGCAGTAGGAAAAACTAGATATCAAATTAACAAAACTTTCAACAGCAAGGTTAAAAGTAACCAAAAAAAAAAAAAAAACACCACCATTTATAAACTTACCATGGGAGACAAAACATGACGAGACAAACAACATTCAGTAACAGAGTGGAAATGCAAGTGATCTGACCAGAACTGAAAGAAACCAGAGGACTAAATACAAGCAAACTGTCAAGACAACGAAGAACACCTAGAGATTATTTGAGTGCCTTGAGGGAGCTGACTGGTTGAACACAAGGTAGAGGGACTGACAAAAATGGGTGGAAAGAAAAACCTAACATTGAAGACAGGACATTAGCAACATGGTACAGAGGAATACATTCCACAAAACCTAACAATCTCAAACTAAAACACCTAACATGACAGGATTACTGTTTGACAGTGCTTTAAGATAATGGAATACATAAACATACTGTTGTAAATTCACTGTAAATTAACAGCATTTCCTTAGTGTAGAATCAGGGGTGGCCAACTTGTGGCTCTCAAGCCGCATGCGGCTGTTTGCCTCCTTCCATGCAACACTAAAATACTCATATGATTAGAGGTCTGAGTGCAACTGTCTTCATGCCAAAGAGGAACAGACTCTCTGACCTCAAGTTTGAGAACGTGCTTCTGCTAGAATGCAACCAATGGTTTAAGGGCTAAAATGTTGAGATGACTGGGTTGGGTGGGTGAATGTTTGGAGAGAAGAATCAATGCATGATAAGAGTTGGGTTTAATAAATGCATTAACATTTTCAGTTCAATGTAAACATGAGTTGCAATAAATTAAAACCTCTGTGCAGGTACCTGTTTTTTGCTGTCCTGCTCTATGCATCTGGCTTGTTTGTGTGTGTGTGTGTGTGTGTGTGAGGGGGTGTAATGCAATAGTTACTATTTGCTGGTAAGTACTTTCTTTTGCAGTGGAATACCTCAATTACTAACTCAGTTATTTTTTGGGAGCAGTAAGTAGTAACTATAACTTTTCAAAGTAACGTGCCCAATACTGTGCATTACATGAGACTTGTGCCATACAACGCAGGACTTGTTCAAACTGAACCCAGAACAACTGTTGGATACTGTTATATGCAGTCATGCATCGTCTCCCTCAATTCCTCTGGCCGCCTCTAGGAGCTATGACATGCTTGTTGCAGCATCCGAGGGCAATCAGCACTCTAATAGGAAGATATCCTGTGAAAGAGTGGCAAGAAAGTAGCGGTCACGGAAGTTCTCTTGACAGTGCCACTTGTCACATGGGACAAAATAATTGGATTAGGCCATTTTTCCTTTTTCCAAAACTTTTGCAACTTCCTACTCCATGCATGATTAGTATGTTTGTACTTTTCTCATATTATTTATTGTTTTAGCTTGGATTCCTGACCAACTTTAGCCCAAGTCTTCTCTTATTTCTTTAACTTTAATCTTAGTGACTTTTGTCAGAAGGACAGCACTGGATACAATGACGTAGTTTGAATGGTCCAGTGTTCACCCCAACTTTTTACTTTAAGGTCCCAGTCTCTTTGTTTGTTTGTATGACATTTGTTTTCATGGGCAAAGTAAAGCTTGCGGGTTGTGGGTTTTTACCTCACCTTTTTTTCTCTGATGTCCTTTTTGAGTTTGCAACTGACAGTCTTGGACTTGCCAATCATCAACTCCCCCACTGATGCACTAACAATGGATTGCTTTTAACTTCAGTCGATTACCACAAATTTCTGGCACTCCTCAACCTCTTGCCTGCTCCACCATGCTACCAGTCACATTTGAAATGTCTGCAATCCCTGATTACTCTGTTATTTTTGTCTCTGTTGCTTTCACGCCAACCTAATAAACTGTGCTTTAGCACTATGGTAACTGCACTGCATTTATCATTGACTTTGAGTCTGAATAATTTATTATGAATGAAGAAGGGGTTTAGAGTCCATCACACTTTCATAATGTATTCCTCCTTGAAGCCTCCCCCGAATCTTGATTAGGCAAGTTGGGCCTCGACAGACACACATCTCTAAACACATTCATGCACAGTCCGGGAGCACCACTCGTGTGCTTGGCGTGCGTTGAAAAGCAGTTATATGCACTGATTTCTTATCCCATAGCTTTAGGGGAAATGTTTTTCTTAACTGATCTGAAAATTATTTGGCAAATATGGTAACATACAAGGAGAGATACAAAGTTTAAAATGTGCTCATGACTCATAATTAACTTTTAGGTCTTACTATACTATATTCACCCTTTTTCGGTGGTCTATATCAGTGGTCCCCAACTATGGACCGGTTTCAAGGGGGCATTTCTTTTCATGGACGGACTGTCAAGGGGGGGCATATATATATATATATATATATATATATATATATATATATATATACACGTATGTATGTAAAGTTTTTTGGATGGAGGGTGAAAAAAACGCGATGCGATAGGTTATCCCCGAAGTAGAGAGATACTACTGTATATCCATCCATCCATTTTCTTCACCGCTAATCCTCATGAGGGTCACGGGGACTACTGTGTACCTGTGTTTAACGATGAGAAGAGATTCTTAACAGAGCAGACCGTGAGGACTTTGCTGACAATGGACAAGTGGACATGACTCATCTTTTTTCGCTCCTGCCGTTTGAATTACTAATGGAGACTTTTGCGCACTGATGAAATGCACAAGAGTAAAGGATTAATAGAGGAAAGAACTCAAGTTGGCCACCTCTCATCATAGCATCACACACTGGAATGACGCTCCATAAATTGGAGGCACCGCTGGGATTCCTTGGGATATTTATTTGTGCATTTCTTCTTTCTTTCTTTCTTTCTTTCTTTCTTTCTTTCTTTCTTTCTTTCTTTCTTTCTTTCTTCTTTCTTTCTTTCTTTCTTTCTTTCTCCCTCCACCCCCCTCATTCACGCACATATATTCTGTTTTACTTCGGCTAATCTTCATTTCTCTCCTTTCCAGTGTATGCCTCCATCTTTCTAATTGACCCCTCCGTACAGGGCACTTAACCACGCCTCCTGAAGTTACGTCACCCCACGTGTGCTAACCTCAGACAAAAAAATTAGCAAAAATGGCGGCGCAGGAAGAAAAGACTAGAGCGAAATTGTCCGATTTACCAGCTGATTTCTCACTCGCATTCTTAGCGAATAGTGAAATATCGTTGAAAAGCAGACAGCGGGGCTTCAAGAATTTCAGCGAGGGGTATTTCAATGGTATTTACATGCATATCGACGGAGAAACCATTGATATTAGTGCGAGATCTTTCCGGAGTCAGAGGAAGACCGAGAAGCCACATAATATAATATATTATAACCCAAAGACAAATTTGTCATTGACAGTTTCCTTTTTTCGTGTTACCTATCACACTTGTGTGCAGAATCTGTGTGTGTATCTGTATAGCCGTTTGTGAACCGCCATATGAAGGAAAAGAAGGCAAGGCTTGATTTACGAGTTGTTTCTCTCGTTTTCTTTGTGTAACGTCACGCACTCCCCTCAATAATTATTCTTGAATTAGTGCCGAACCTACGTAAGTCCCGACCGAGTACGACAATCACTACTTTAGTGTCCTCAAACATCTTTCCTTCAGTCTTGGTGTCTCGGTGCACGTCGAAGGCTTTTAGGACTCGCTAGTCCGGTTTAGTTTAGCTCACCGCCAACAAAGAGACACGTTTGTGCAGTCAGATCATCGCAAAGTATCGCTCAACACAGATCAAGTGTGTCAATCATTCACACGTAGCTATGTTATGCAAGCGAATAACTGCTAATTAATTTATATGAGACATGTATTGAAAATCAAATATAAGGCATACCTTCGTGCAAACATAATCCGGTTTATCTTAGCTCGCTAGCCGGCAACAAAGAGACACATTTGTGCAGTCAGATCATCGCAAAATATCGCACAACACAGATCAAGTGTGTCAATCATTCACACGTAGCTATGTTATGCAAGCAAAGAACTGCTAATTCGTTTTTTGAGACATGTATTGAAAATCAAATATAGGGCATACCTTCGTGCATAAATAGTCCGGTTTAGCGTAGCTCGGTAGCTGCCAACAGAGACACGTTTGTGCAGTCAGATCATCGCAAAATATCACTCAACACAGATCAAGTGTGCCAATCATTCACACGTAGCTATGTTATGCAAGCGAAGAACTGCTAATTAATTTATATGAGACATGTATTGAAAATCAAATATCGCGCTTACCTTCGTGCAAACATATCTGTTCCGGTTGATTTTAGATGGATTCAGTTGATCATACGATCTTCCACAAAGTTTGAGCCATCGAAGACATTTTTCGTACTCGGTCTTCTGTTCCGGTTGATTTTAGATGGATTCAGTTGATCATGCCATCTTCCACAAAGTTTGATCCATCGAAGACATTTTTCGTACTGGGTCTTCGGTTTTGGAAAGGGTACGAATTGAACTCCACCAACTAGCCTTTCAGGATACCTGTCATCACTATTACAAAGTCCTTGACTACACCTCTTAACCATATCTATTGTTAAAGAACCCAAATACGCGATAAAACGCTAACAAAAGCTATACTGGACCATGCAACGTTGTCAGAGGTAATGGCGGACACCAACATTTATGCAGATCTCTGGCCTCTGATTGGTCAGTGACGCGGATAACACAATTTCTACGGAGGGGTCAATTGTTCCTCCACCTGGTCCCTACTTTCACTGCAGATTACAATGTCATCTGGATCCAAGGGGATTCCAGTCCAAACTCATCCGTCAGCCTATCAATTTCCACAACAAACTGGGCTGATCCCTGATGCAGTCCCATCTCCACCTTCAATTCTTCTGTCACATCTATGGCACACCTCACCACTGTTCCACTGCCCTCATACATGTCCAGTATTATTCTAACATACAGTGCCTTGTGAAAGTATTCGGCCCCCTTGAACCTTTCAACCTTTTGCCACATTTCAGGCTTCAAACAAAGATATAAAACTATTATATTTTGTGTCAAGAATCAACAACAAGTGGGACACAATCGTGAAGTGGAACAAAATTTATTGGATACTTTAAACTTTTTTAACAAATAAAAACCTGAAAAGTGGGCCATGCAATATTATTCTTCCCCGTTGCATTAAAACTTTTTAGTGCCACCTTTTGCTGCAATTAAAGCGGCAAGTCATTTAAAGTATGTCTATCAGTTTTTCACATTGAAAGACTGAAATTGTTGCCAATTCTTCCTTGTGAAACATCTTGAGCTTAGTGAGGTTGGATGGAGAGTGTTTGTGAACAGCAGTCTTCAGCTCTGCCCACAGATTCTCGCTTGGATTCTGGTCTGGACTTTGACTTGGCCATTCTAACACCTGTATACCTTTATTTGTGAATCATTCTATTTTTGATTTGGCTTTGTTTTGGATCATTGTCCTGCTGGAAGATAAATCTCCATCCCAGTCTCAGGTCTTTTCCAAACTCCAACAGGTTTTCTTCCAGAATGGTCCTGTACTTGGCTCCAGTCATCTTCACATCAGTTTTAACTATCTTCCCAGTCCCTGCTGAAGAAAAGCACACCCAAACCATGAGGTTGCCACCAACATGTTTGACAGTGGGGCTGGTGTGTTCACGGTGATGAGCTCTGTTGCTTTTATGCCAAACAGATCGTTTTGCATTGTGGCCAAAAAGTTCGATTTTGGTTTAATCTGACTAGAGCACCTTCTTCCAAATCTTTGGTTGTCTCCCAGGTGGCCTGTGGCAAACTTTAAATGAGACTTTTTATGGATATCTTTGAGAAATGATTTTCTTCTTGCCACTCTTCCATAAAGGCGGGATTTGTGCAGTGTACGACTGATTGTTGTTCTATTGACAGACACTCCCGCCTCAGCTGCAGATCTCTGCAGTTCATTCATTTATTTTCTTTTGAAAGAATTTGTATTGCAATATGTTTAATTTGCGGCACAGTGGATCAGCTGTAAAGTATTCGGCTCACAGTTCTGAGGTCCAGGGTTCAGTCCCGGCCCTGCCTGTGTGGAGTTTGCATGTTCTCCCCTCACCCCAAAACATGCAACAATAATTGGACACACTAAATTCTTCCCAGGTGTGATTGTGAGTGTGACTGTTGTCTGCCTTTTTGTAGCCTGTGATTGGCTGGCAACCAGTTCATGCCTCCTGCCCGATGATAGCTGGGATAGGCTCCCACACTCCCGTGACCCTTGCGAGGATAAGTAGCTGAGAAAATGGATGGATAGTCAAATAAGCAACCTGGTTATATAAAAATTTGAACATTTAATAAAATTTTACATGCAAATCAGTTAACAAAAACACTTTCAAATTATTTTCAACAAAGCAAAATGTCCATATACACAAAACTAACTAAGATAAGGCCCCAAACAATTGTGACAATGGCTGGCAGACAAAATAGATTCAAATCCCAAAGTCCTGGTAGTATTCCAAATGGCAGGAGCAAAGAAAGTTGAGAGTCAACCTGTCCAGCATCAGCAAAATCTTCACTGTCCACTCCGCTGTGAATCCCTCCTCGTCGTCAAACCGGCTTCGTTAGCTTGTCGCGACCATCTTAGCAAAGACCCATGGATCCAAATAGCCTCTGTTCTAACTGCTAACTCCACCAATTTGAGGAGTCCACTCAAACGAAACACTTTCGCAATTGACTTTTCAACCGTCCTTGGTCAACTTTGATGAATGTCCGTGAGTAAATTTCCTCTTTTCCTCATGTAACATGTCCTTCATCTCTTTTTCCTCACACTGCTTTTTTGTGAACCTTCTTCTCCCTCCCAATCTAAGTTAATAGAACATTTCGGGGGCAGAGTGAGGCCAGCTGTCGAGCATTGGCCTCACATTTCTGAAGACCGAGGTTCGAATTCCGGCACAGCCTGTGAGGGTTTATTCCGGGAACTGTGGTAACCTCCCACATCCCAAAATCATGCATTCATTGGACACTCTAAATTGACCCGAGGTGTGATTGTGAGTGCAACTGTTCTCTGCCTCCATGTACCCTGCAATAGGCTGGCAATCAGTTCAGGGTGTACCCTCCCTCCTGCCTGATGTCAGCTGGAAGTGGTTCCAGCACTCCTGGTCGGAAAATGGATGGATGGAATAAAACACATCCGTCCATTTACTACGCCCCCTATCCTTATGAGGGTCGTGGGAGTGCTGGAGCCTACCCCAGCCATCAACGGGCAGGAGGCAGCGTACACCTTGAACTGGTTGCCAGGCAATCGGAGGGCACATAGAGACAGAGGCACTCACAATCACACCTAGAGGCAATTTAGACTTCATGTTGCATGTTTTTAGGATGTGGGAGGAAACTGGAGTGCTCGAAGAAAACCCACGCTGGTACGGGGAGAACATGCAAACTCCACACAGGCAGGCCCGGGATTGAAGCCGGGACCTTAAAACTGTAAGGCCAACGCTTTCCATCTGATCCACCATCCCACAAATAAAACATATTGCAATACAAATTCTTTCAAAAGAAAATAAATTCAGCACGTTTTTAATAAATCACCACCTTATATAAAGAAAACCTAAAACTTAACTGTGACTTTATTTGAACTTTTAAATATAGCATTTTTTAACCAGGTTAAACTTTAAAAAAACCTTTAAAATACAGTGGTGCCTCTACTTACGAAATTAATCCGTTCCAGAAGTCGTTTCATAACGTGAAACCTAAGTAGAAACGCATTTTACATTTAATAGCCTAATCCGTTCCATACCCCCCAACCTCCTCCTCCTGCCCCCAAAATAAGCATTCAAAGTGTACATAATGGAAAGAATAATACAAAATTATGTTCATTTATCTGAAAAATAAGCATTCAAATTGTACACAATGTAAAGAATAATACAAAATGATGTTCATTCACCTTTGGTATTGAGCAGCGGAGAAGGGTGCGTGGCAAGCAAAAAGGAATTGTGGGGACAGGAAGAGGCGAAAGACACACAACCTAATTCAACTAAAATTAATACATTCACAAACTCTGAATTCAAAACCAACATTAACTTTTTTTTTAAACTTTCAATGCTTCGCAAACTACAAATCCAAGGTTGTTTGGCTTTGACGGCTTTTATTGATCTTGCAGAAATGTTTAAGGCAAACGTCATCAAAATGAGCAATAGCCCGCCGAGTTAACACATTGTCCGGATCATTTTTTTGAATTCGGAAATCTCATGGAATTTCGTCAACAATTTGATTCTGACGGAATAGTCTCCTCCTCTACATCATCCTCACTAAACTGCTCTTGCATTCCCATGTGCTGCATTGCCTCCAGGTCCTTCAGCTCCTCTGTCGAAAGATCCTCATCGCGCTCCTTAACCATCTCATCGATGTCCTCCTGGTCAACTTCAGGCCCCATGGCCTTTCCCAGCAAAACAATTTCCTCAACTTCAGGACAAGCTTCCACTTCAACCCTCACAAAATCACGTGGCGCAACAGCATAAGGCCGTGGCTAAGTCCAAGCTGCATCAAGGGTTCGTCTGGTCACCTGCTACCAAGCCATGTCAATGAAATTGTGGAAAACCAAAATGTTGAAGTGCTCCTTCCAAAACTCATAAAAGATAAGGTGTGTATTATCAGTCGAAACACCACTTGAACAGCCATTTCGTATAGAGCTTCTTGAAATTTCAAATGACCTGTTGGTCCATGGGCTGGAGGACACGAGTTGTGTTAGGTGGAAGGTACAGCACCCAAATTAAAGAAAACTCCTCCACGATATCACCTTCGAGGTTGGGTGGGTGTGCAGGTCCATAATCGAGAATGAGGAGGCACTTCAGGGAGCGATTGTTCTTTTCCAGAAACTTCTTCACAGCAGGGTCAAACATCAACTTCATCCACTCAAAAACAAAAAATGTTGTGTGACTCAGGCCTTGGCATTGATCCTCCACATCACCGCAAGTTTCTCTTTCAAGATTGTGTGAGCTTTGAATGCTCTGGGATTTGCTCCACCAGCAAGGGATTAATTACCCACTGGCATTGGCACAAAGAACAAGCGTAAAGCAGACCTTCATTGGCTTATGGCCGGGCAGTTTCTTCTCCTCTGCTGTCATGAATGTACGATGAAGCATCTTTTTGCAAAGTGAAAACTTGCTTTGGGATGTAGCCTTCTTCCAATGCCAATTGTTCAAATTTCAAAACAAATTCAAAACAAATTCAAAACAAATTCTTTCTTTTCTCAATGTGTCACCATGGCGGACAATGGAGTGAATTCCAGTCCTCTTAAATTTTCGAACCACCAACGCGATGCCCTAAACTCCGGGTGGGGCTCCTGTCCCGAAGTTACCCTGCTGCCATCCTTCTTTAGGAGGTCATTAAATATGGCGGTTGCTTTCTCACAAATTGTCAGTGACGGTGTCGATTTCTGCCCTGTAACTGACTGGAGACCAGCTCAGGGTGAAGACCGCCTTTCACCTGAAATTAGTTGGGATAGCTTTCAGCACTACCCCTTGTGAGGATAAGTGGCTTGGAAAATTGATGTGTATGTACTGTCAAGTAGGTTGCCATGCCACAAATAGCAATGGAGCGAATTGATAGCAATTGGCTTGTATAGCTTGGGTTCATGTGTTGAGCTGAGCCCAAGCACCAGCTCTCAAATTGAACACCAGATGTCGCCAAACAAAATTATACTTGATTGGGTCACCAGCATGGCAAAGATCTCTCTGATAAACATAGCCTACCCACTTAGCATCTCACTGCATTGCATACGTACACCAAAGTCAGTAACCTTATATAAACCTGATTATTTTTCATATCTTTGTATTACGTACATATATCGGGGTTAGCAACCTTAAGAACCCAATTATTGTCATATCTTTGTATTCACATCTCATTTTTGACATGAAGACATCAACAGGATGCAGCTGCCGGTTCACACCCAGTGGTTTTTAAAGACTTTTGCAGCGTCGCTGAGTTACTGAACAGGAAGCCCGTCACACTCGAATCAACACACAGGATGTCTGCAAGCAGAAATTGATTTCAACAATTTTTCCATCAAACCTTTAGCAGAAAATATGATGCTTTGAAACGGCTTTGTGAAAAGAATGTAACCTGTGTATGACTGTCTCTCTCAGACAATGCAACACATGATGAGCAACCAACTAAAACAAGCCTGAGAATGCATGAGAGAATTGTATTCACAAGACTGTCTATACATTTATGCTATTGCTCAAAAACTAGGGTGAAACCGAAGACGAGTTTGTGGTTACATTTTTAAAGATGCACTTATTGATTTAAGGGAAAATGACAAAATTGAGTGAAGCTAAGAAGGGTGTGATGAGTCAAGCCAGGGATGGTGAAAGGGGCCTAATAGGATAAACCAAGTGAGCCCTTCCCACTGGGCGTGGATTCAGCCAACATTTTCCAGAATGTTCCACCAAAAAGCTATAAAAAACCTTGGATACAGAAGTCCGTGGCTTTTTTGTTCAGTTCAACAAAGACAAAGAGACAAGGTCTTTCTATACGTGTAATAGTCGTGTGGCAAGCTGGCGGGGAGAAATCTTCTAGCAACTTGGAATGCATATTTTTGATGACTCCATTTAAGATTGGGCGCAAGTAAAACAACTACTATAATAAGGTAATGGCAGGATAATACCAGCGATATTACGTGGTTACCTATGAAGGACAAGTTGGCTTGACAATTTATCCTTAATCCAGAAAATCCTTATTACTAAATTAGGCTTCGAGCTATGTAGTTGTAGTTGATCACCCCTAACAGGCTCACTCAAAAATGTCTATTTTCCCTAATTTCTGGTGCTTTTGAATGCTTTGAATCTCACTTCATTTATATTGCTTTTTACTATTTTTATCATTTATCTCATCCTACTCACCATCAGTATTATCGTTTTAACCATTTTTCCTTTTATTGATTTATGTTCAATTAACATCGAATTTTGCCTTAACATCGCAACCATACCCCGCGTCTGGTGGGAATGACTGTAGAGTAATGAATGTTATCTCAACAATTTTTATCATTTTATCAAATACTTAAAACTTCCATCTTCATCTATCTTTGTCATTCTGATATTGAGTTGTCTTATTACGACCATTCTACCTCATTAAAGATCGAGTGTCAACGACATTAACATCATTTAGTCGTAAATTTCAATTTTAATCAGTCACTCATTGATAATCTCCGGTTTAAGATAAAACAAATCCGTACGATCCTAACAAGGATTGTTAAATGTACTAGGTCAATGACAAGTGCAATCGATTCATAAGAGATGAAGCTGCTGTAAAAGCGGAGCAATCACTTTGTCATCTTGTTACTCTGAGAGGTTACTCGACAAGGGCTGATATGTGAGGGCAGACGAGATTGGCTCTGCAAAACAAAAGGCAGTTAGTACACCTAGGTGAATTCATCTCGACACCGACTTAAGAAGCTCCCGTTCTCTGGCACGCACGGCGTTAGAGTCGGCTGGGGTAAAGGGGTAGCTTAACTCTTTAACTGGAGAGTCGGTCAGGACATTTCTCCTGATTAGTCCTGCAGATAAGTGCAAATTTAATTTTTAATAAAATGATAAAAATTGTTCAGATAAAATTCATTACTCAAATATTATATATAATATTAATATTATAATTATTATAGTATACGAATATTACTCCTAGAGAAAGGCCTTTTTTGTCTCCCTGTCAGTGTAAAACGAACAAAGAGCCTCGGACTTCCGTATCTGTCGCGTCCCATCGGAAAGGCAGTAGAACCCAAATGAACGACTCAGACGATGTAAGGTAATTCGGGGAGAAAAGTTTATTATTCCGAGGTCGGGGATCGAGCAGGCAGTCAGGTGCAGCAGCGGTAGTTGGGACGTCAGGCGAAGAGAGCAGGTGAACGGGCAGGCAGGAGTCAGTACGCAGGAGGACGATCAAAGCAGGCAGAAGTATCAAAGGAGTCAGGCTTACAAGGTTGGTCGGAGAACAGGTGAAGGTCGGTACACACGGGTTGTCGATCAGGGATACCGGAGCACTCGAATGGGACATGAACCTCAACGAACTGGCCCCACCAGTCGTCATCGGGTTCATATAAATATGCCGGATAATCAGCCTGCATGAGGCGCAGGTCTGCGCCTGCCAATCAGCGCAACTGCACTGGCACCCGCACAGCCCGGGCTGGAGCGGCAGGATCATGACAGTATCCAAGGCTTTTATAGCTTTTGGGTAGAAAATTCATGCCCTTCTTAGCTCACTCAAAATAGGGGAAGGTGCTCGGAAACTCAATTCTCAATTCCCTTAACATCAACAAACAACAGGTGCATCCTGTAGATATAACCACTATTTTGCTTTTAATTCCACTCGAGTTCTTAAGTAATAGCAGTAAATGTATCAACATTCTTGTGCATAGAATTCTCTCATCTATTCAACAGGCTTGTTCTCGTTGGTCGCACATCGCGTGTTGCCTTGTCTGAGAGAGATAGTCATACACAGGTTATATTCTTTACACAAAGCAGTTTCAAAGCATCATATTCTTCACTAATCGCTAGATGGAAAAATATCAATTAAAAAAATTGAGATCAGTGCTTGCAAACATCCTGTGTGGTCACTCAAGAGTGTCACAGGCTTCCTGTTCAGCAACCCAGCGATCTTGCAAACATCCTGTTTGTCACTAGTCGTCAGCTTTGCTCCACCGTTGAAAACCGCTGGGTGTGAACAGCTGCTGAAACGTATCATGTTGATGCCTTTATGTCAAAAAGAAGATGTGAATACAAAGATATGAAAACAATTGGGTTTTTAAGGTTACTGACTTTGGTATATGGATGTAATGCGGTGAGATGCTAAGTGGGAAGGCTACGTTTATTAGAGAGACCTTTGCCGTCTTCGATCCAATCAAGTATAATCAGGTTTGGTGACATCTGGTGTTCAAATTGAGAGTTGGTTCTTGGGCTGAGCTCAACACATGAACCCGAGCCACACAAGCCAATTACTATCAATTCACTCCATTGCTATACATGGCATGGGAACCTACTTGACAGGTCTCAATGATCCTTAGATAGATGAGGAAATAGGCCCAGGACTACACGACAGGACGTGGCCAATGACCTGAAAAGAACTGGGACCACCGTTTCCAAGGTGACTGTTGGTAATACGCTAAGACGTCATGGTATGAAATCATACATGGGACGGAAGGTTCCCCTGCTTAAACCAGCACATTTCAAGGCCCATTTTAAGTTTGCCAATGACCATTTGGACGATACAGAGGAGTCATGGGAGAAAGTTTTGTAGTCAGATGAGAACAAAATTGAACTTTTTGGTCAAAATTCCACTAACTGTGTTTGGAGGAAGACGAATGATGAGTTCCATCCCAAGGACACCATCCCTACTATGAAGCATGAGGGTGGTAGCATCATGCTTTGGGGGTGTTTTTCTGCACATGGGACAGGACGACTGCACTGTATTAAGGAGAGGATGACCACGGCCATGTATTGTGAGATTTTGGGGAACAACCTCTTTCCCTCAGTCAGAGCATTGAAGATTGGTCATGGCTAGGTCTTTCAACAATGTTGTGAAGCACACAACCAGGAAAACCAAGATTTAGCTCCCTAAGAAGCATAATGAGGTTCTGGCGTGACGTAGCCAATCTCCTGAACGAAACCCAATAGAAAATCTTTGGAGGGGGGTGAAAATCCGTGTTTCTCATTGACAGCCCAGAAACCTGTCTGATCTAGAAAAGATCTGTGTGGAGGAGTGGGCCAAAATCTCTCCTGCAGTGTGTGCAAACCTGGTGAACAACTGACAGGAAAAAAAAGACACCATATTTTTCTGAAAGATAAAAACCTTAGTCACACCATCAGCACTGTTGGATTAATTGCACAAAACGTTCTCATATTTGCTATCTTGTTTTGCTTTTCATGCTTGACGCTATGCGTGCTTAAACAACGTGATGCAACAAAAAGAGGCACATTGCATGGGAAGAGGGGACATCACAACAATGAGATGGAGGGGACTTCACAACAGTGACACGGTGGCGACGTCACATAGGTGCATCGGGAACATTCTGCCCTCTGCACACTACAATAGAAGACATCACGCGTTTGCTTTGTTTGTCATGGTTGGTTTGTTTGTCAACTCATGCTTGATTTGTTGTCATGGTTGCCTTTGGAGACTTTGTTTATCACGTTTGCTGTGTTTTTTTAAGTTGCAGACCGCCCTAAGGAAATAAAAAGAAGGATTCGTGGACATGTGGCCAGAATGGGCAGGGGATTGTAACAATACACATCCCCTATGTTCTCCCCAAGAGCAAAAGTTCCTCGTCTTCTTAATTTGAATATCGTACTTTAAATGTCCTAGGTTGCATAAACCTGACAAGCACCTCCAGCATAAGATTCTTCATGTAAAGAATATTAAATCGGTCCTATACCAGAATTTTTGCAAGTATGCAAAGTATAAATACTGTACTGTTGACATATTTTAAACATTCTGGTTTCTTGGAGTCTCCAAGTGATGTATAGTAACTATACAGTAATATAATACAGTAAGTGTACTGTATATATTATATTTATAAGGTTTTATCATTTAAGGTTTAACTAAATACTGTTTTTTGTCTCAAATATACAGTGTTCAAATACTGTTTACATATTTTAAATATCATGGTACCCACATAAACATACACCCCCCGCTATTTCGTGGTTTTTAACTTTTCACGGCTGGTTCTGGTCCCGAATAACTGTGAAAAACAAGGAATTACTGTACGTTGAAGTGCTTGAATTAATTGATACATGAATATGTTGCATGAGCTCAAAAAAATCACGTGAAGCAACTTCTCTGTAATTCTAAAGATAATGGCTGCAAGATAGAAAATCTAACAATGCATCCATCCATACATCCATTATCTACCGCTTTTCCGGGTCGGGAGGAAGTAGCTTCAGCAGGGATACCCAGACTTTCCTTTCCCCAGCCACTTCTTCCAGCTCTTCCAGAGGGATCCCGAGGCGTTCCCAAGCCAGCCGAGAGACATAGTCTCTCCAGCGTGTCCTGCGTCGTCCTCGGGGTCTCTCTCCAGTGGGATATGTCCGGAACACCTCACCAGGGAGGCGTCCAGGAGGCATCCGAATCAGATGCCCCAGCCACCTCATCTGACTCCTCTCAATGCGGAGGAGTTGCGGCTCGACACTGAAACCCTCCAGGATGACCAAGCTTCTCACTCTATCTCTAAGGGAGAGCCCAGACACCCGGTGGAGGAAACTCATTTCGGCCGCTCGTATTTGGGATCTTTTCTTTTGGTCATGACCCACAGCTCATGCCCATAGGTGAGGGTAGGAATGTAGATTGACTGGTAAATTGAGAGCTTTGCCTTCTGACGTAGATCCCTCTTTAACACAACGGACTGATACAAAGTCTGCATCACTGCAGATGCTGCACCGACCCGTCTGTCGATCTCCCGCTTCATTCTTCACTCACTCGTGAACAAGACCCCAAGATAATTGAACTCCTCCACTTTGATAAGGATCTCATCCCCGACCTGGAAAGGGCATGCTACCCTTTTCCAACTGAGGACCATGCTCTCGGATTTAGAGGTGTTGATTCTCATCCCAGCCTCTTCACACTCGGCTGTGAATCGCTCCAGTGAGAGCTGGAGATCACGGCTTGATCAAGCCGACAAAACCACATCATCTGCAAAGAGCAGAGATGCGTTGCTGAGGCCACCAAATCGGACACTCTCTATGCCTTTGCTGCGCCGAGGAATTCTGACCATAAAATTTATGAACAAAATCGGTGACAAAGGGCACCCTTGGTGGAGTCCAACTCTCACCGGAAATGAGTCTGACTTATTGTCAGCAATGCAGACCAAACTCTGACAGCGGTCGTACAGGGACCGAACAGCTCGTATCAGGGGGTTAGATACCCCATACTCCCAAAGAAACCCCCACAGGACTCCCTGAGGGACATGGTCGAATCCCTTCTCCAAGTCCACAAAACACATGTAGACTGGTTGGGCGAACTCCCATCCACCCTAGAGGATCCTACCGAGGATGTAGAGCTGGTCCACGGTTCCACGGCTAGGACAAAAACCACATTGCTCCTCCTGAATAAGGGACACAACTTCCCAATGGACCCTCCTCTCCGGTACCCCTGAGTAGACCTTACCAGGGAGGCTGAGGAGTGTGAGCCCTCTATAGCTCCGGTAACCCTTCTTAAAAAGGGGTCCCCCACCAAAGTCTGACTCCAGAGGCACTGTCCCCGATTTCCACGCGATGTTGCAGAGCCGTGTTAACCAGGACAGCCCCCATAATATCCAGAGCCTTTAGGAACTCCAGGCGAATCTCATCCACCCCCAGGGCCCTGCCAACAAGGAGCTTTTTAACGACCTCAGTGACCTCAACTCCATATATAGAACAGCCTGCCTAAGAGCACGCACACCCAGCTTCCAGGTGTGTTGGTGGAATTGAAGTCTTTGAAGTATTATCCCCACGGATGCACAACATCCCGAGTTGAGGTCAGCAGCGCCCCAACCCCACTATACACAGTGTTGATGGTGCAATGCTACCCCCTCCTGAGACACTGGAAGGTGGACCAGAATTTTCTTAAAGCTGTCCTGAAGTCATTCTCCATGGCCTCACTGAACTCCTCCCACACCCAGGTTTTTGCCTCAGCCACCACCGAAGCTGCATTCCGCTTGGCCAGCCGATACCTATCAGCAGCATCGGGAGTCTCATAGGCCAGAAATGCCCGATAGGTCCCTTTCTTCAGATTGACAGGATCCCTCACTGTTGGTGTCCACCAACGTGTTCGTGGGTTGCAGCCATGACAGGCACCAACCACCTTATGGCTACAGCTCCAATCGGCCGCCTCAGTAATGGAGGCGCGGAACATCAACCACTCGAACTCAATGTCCCCCGCCTCCTTCCGGGACGTGAGCAAAGTTCTTTCGGAGGTGGGAGTGGAAATTCCTTCTAGTAGGGGAATCTGCCATCCATTGCCAGCAGACCCTCACAATACGTTTGGGCCTGCTACATCGGTCTTGCACCCCCCCCCCACCATCGGAGCCAACTCATCACCAGATGGTGATCGGTTGACAGTTCGACCCCTCTCTTCACCCGAGTGTAGACAAGACATGCAGTCGCAAGTCCGAAGACTCAACCTCAAAGTCGATCATCGAACTACGATTTAGGGTGTCCTGGTGCCAAGTGGACATCTGAACAGCCTTATGCCTGAACATTGTGTTTGTTATAGACAATCCGTGATGACCACAGAAGTCCAGTGACAGAACACCACCCGAGTTATGATCGGGGGGCGTTCTTCCCAATCGCGCCCTTCCAGGTGTCACTGTCATTGCCCATGTGGGGATTGAAGTCCCCCAGCAGAACGATGGAGTCGCCAGCACTCCCTCTAAGGACTCCAAAAATGGGGGTACTCTGCATTGCTGTTTGGTGCATAAGCACAAACAACAGTCAGGACCCATCCCCCTACCTGCATGAGGAGGGAGGCTACCCTCTCATCCACTCTGGTAGACCCCACTGCACAGGCACCGAGCCGGGGAGCAATAAGTATACCCGCACCTGCTCAGCGTCCCGCCATTTGGGCAACTCCAGAGTGGAACAGAGTCCAACCCCTCTCAAGAGGAGTGGTACCAGAGCCCAAGCAGTGAGTAGAGGCGAGTCCGACTATATCTCGTCGGAGCTTCTTGACCTCACTCACCAACTCGGGCTCTTTCCCTGCCAAAGAGGTGACATTCCATGTCCCTCGCGCTGGTTTCTGTGGATGGGGATCGGATCACCAAGGTTCCAGCCTTTAGTCACCGCCCAGCTCACATTGCACCCGATCCCTATGGCCCCTCTCACAGATCGTGAGCGATGGCAAGGGGGACCCATGTTACCCTTTCAGGCTGTGGCCGGCTGAGCCCCATGGGTGCAGGCCCGGCCACCAGGTGCTTGTCTTCGAGCCTGACCTCCAGGCTTGGCTCCAGTGGGGGGTCCCGGTGACCCACGTCCGGGCAAGGGAAACCAAAATCCAATTTTTGTAGTCATCATCTGGGTTTTGGAGTCGTACTTTGTCTGGTCCCTCACCGAGGACCTGTTTGCCATGGGTGACCCTACCAGGGTCATGAAGCCTAAATAACTTAGCTCCTTGGATCATTGGGACACATAAACCCCTCCACCACGATAAGGTGACGGCTCGAGGAGGGGCAAAACAGAAATTGAAAGTTTAAAAACCTGAGGTCATAATCAATGAGCTTTATATTGAGGCAACAAGGTATGACAGCCAGTCAGTTTGTTTTTTTCCAGGGAACTGGTTGTTTGCAAGAAAACCACGTGCTTCTCAGGTCCGACTGACTTGATGTTGTCCGGAGTGAAAAAATGTAGCATCCTCACCAGTCTTTCCTCATGTTGTCACAGGAATATTGGCTTTAGGAGAAGTCTGACTTGAGTTATCACAGCACACACAAAAACAATGTAATGGTAAAAAATACATAAAACCTTGTCAATATCTGCAGCTGCTCTGTAAACACTACAGCTGTGTCTCCGTATTATTCAGATGGTGAATCACAGGGGTCTATGGGGTCTTCGGAAGGAAGACAAGAAAATAGTGGTTTGCCTGGGGCTTGGAGTTATGCATGCTCTCTTGTTCATGGCCTGGGGTTTAGCAATCTGTTTTACTGTTTAATATATGAATTAAAAATCAGTGTTGCACTCCTGCTGCCCTGTCTGGCATGCCAAGCACCAAGCAAAAACAATCCCTTGGAGAAACCACTGAATCAAATACAAACTATGGGTAGATGTAGACATTGAGAGCTATTGATATTTACATTATCATAAGTTAATTTGCTTTGTGAGAAGAAGAGCTAGTGAGATGTGAAAGCAGACAGCAAAATACTCCCACTGGGGGAATCAGTTTTATGAAAAGCAACACCAGTAATGGTATGGCAATAATAATTCCATCTTGTGATGCTTCTACAAAAGGCACTACAACACAAACAGTAAACTAAAAAGTGTTGGTGTGGATTTAAACAGAAGATAGTTAGAATTATTTTTTTTCAAATTCTGTCTGTTGTTAAAACTGTTAATGTTCTGTCCTTTATGATTTTCTCAGCATGTGTTCTTTCATAGATCACCCATCCTGTCATGTAGCAATTATATTTGATCATTAATACCAACTAAAGCAAAGCATTAAGTTTGAGATTTAGACATCATTCCATCTTTCAGATAATGATAAATATGTCTCAGGGAAAATGTGCATAATCAAATTTTGCGCTGTATGGTGTCAAAGGCTAAAGACACTTAAAAAATTAATTTTGTGGCCAACATTTACCATGTCTCAGTTGTGTGGCGAGTTTGGTGTGTGTTCATGTTCGTATTCATATTTGAACTGAGCACAAATTGGTCATTTGGGTCAGTTATGGCACCTATGCTCTCAGCCCCCACATTTCCCCTCTGAAACCCCGCACCTCCCTAACCTTTCGAGTGAAGCAATAGAACAGTATTTATTTTGTTGATACAGACATCAGAAAGCTAGACAAACCAGACAGATTGATTGCTTTAAAGTGTTTAAAGCATGAGTCCTCATTCTCAACATTATCTAGTCGGGCATTTCAAATGGAGAATGCAACAGTCTGGTTAAGTCAATTGGTCTCCGGCTTGATGCAGTTATTGCATGTCAGGATTATGCCACCAAATAGTAAATGTCATACACTTTCATTTAATAATATCTGTTCCAATACTTTCATTCATTTGAAAAGTGGGTGGCTTCATACGAAAATGTGCTCGGTTATCAATTAAAATATCTAGCTGTAAATACAATGAAACAAAAGCTTGTATTTGAAACCCAAATGTCCAAAAAAACAAAGGAATTGACCTTACCATTCCAGCACCTGTGGAGGGGAAACACACACACCTGACAAAGTATGGCTTGTGTTCACCACTCTTCAACCGGGCTTTTTTTTTTTTTTTTTTTTTTTTTTGTGCCAGAAAGACGGAGGACACCATAACAGTGATTCCAGTTTGGCAGGGCATTTATGTACATTGAAAACAATAGTGGACTTACACTGATTATTGTGGCACTGTCACAATTTCCTGTTTTTGATTTAATTATGAAAAACAAACAAAACAAAAAACATCTGAAACTAGTTTCAATGGGTCTCATTTCCTAATAAATACATAGAAATCACTCTGCGCACAAATTGAGCATATAAACAAAATCACTCTCAGATTCATGACACGAGTGTACTGTCCAATTTTCTTCACTTTAACGTCAGAATTATTTCTGTATTATGGGCTTGTGTCCGCGAGCTTCAATCTACATAAACACGTGTCTGTTCCCCAATAAAAAAACATTTATCTGACATATCTAAACCAATGTGCAGCAGTTGAAGTCACATGAGATGGCTGATCCATAACTTTATTAACGTACCGGAGTAGATCCCAATTCAACCACGCCCATGCTGGTGTGTGTGTGAACTGTGAATTAAACAATTTACATAATATCTCCACATTTTGAATCACAGTAAAATATACAATATGAATAAGATTTTTGGGTTTAAAAAGAGTACTGAAGGAAATGCAAGGGGAGCAGTCTGATCATACTTTCACATTGTTTGTCAAAGTCAGCAGCTTCACAGTTACTGCATTGGGAGTTGATGTTGATTTTAAATGCACATATCCTTCTGTACTAGTGCTTTAACAGAAGCAGGTTAAAGTTATTATTGCCAAAATTATTGTTTTCATAAATTACTGTTGTTTGAATATGTTGTGCATTTCGGTTGAAGATGTCTGCTTGACGTATTTTCCATTTGATTCTGCATTTGTGTGTAAAGATGGGTGTAAGATGTCAATTTGTTTGCAGGGTAAAAACAAAAACAATTCTGAACTTAATATGAAATCACAGGTTTCTGCATCATACGTTTTAAATGTTATTTACGAGAGTCAGCTCATTAACAAATTCCTGGTTGGAGTAATAATCGCCGAAGTTATTGTTTTTAGAAATGTAGTTCCAATACTCTCTCTCTGCTCTGCATGCAGAAGTCTTTCGTGGCAGAGAAATATGTTAGAATAGTACAGGACATGTATGAGGGCAGCAGAACAGTGGTGGTGAGGCGTGCTGTCGGCATAACAGAAGAATTTAAAGTGAAGGGATCAGCTCTTAGCCCCTTCCTGTTTGTTGTGGAAATGGATAGGCTGAGAGATAAGGTTAGACTGGAATCCCCTTGGACCATAATGTTCGCAGATGATATTGTGATATGCAATGAAAGCAAGGGAGCAGGTGGAGGAACAATTACAAAGATGGAGGCATGCACTGGAAAGGAAAGGAATGAAGATTAGCTGAAGTAAAAGAGAATGTATGTGTGCAAATGAGAGGGGTGGAGGGGGAAGAGTGATGCTACAGGGAGAAGAGATAGCGCGGGTGGCCAACTTCAAATACTTCGGGTCAACAATCCAGAGCAATAGTGAGTGTGGTAAGGAAGTGAAGAAACGGGTCCAAGCAGGTTGGAACAGCTGGCGGAAGGTGACTGGTGTGTTATGTAACAAAAGATTCTCTGTTAGGATGAAGGGCACAGTCGATAAAACAGTGGTGAGGCCAGCCATGATGTACGGATTAGAGACGGTGGCACTGAAGAAACAACAGGAAGCAGAACTGGAGGTGGCAAAAAATGAAGATGGTGAGGTTCTCGCTTGAATTGAACAGGTTGGATAGGATTAGAAATGACCTAATAAGAGGGACAGCCAAAGTTGAATGTTTTGGAGACAAGGTTGGATGGAGCAGACTTCGATGGTTTGGACATGTCCAGAGGCGAGAGAGTGAGTATACTGGTAGAAGGGTGCTGAGGATGGAGCTGCCAGGCAAACAAGCGAGAGGAAGACCTTAGAAAAGGTTGATGAATGTTGTGAGGGAAGATATGAGGAGTGGATATTAGAGAGGAAGATGGATGAGATGGGCCGATATTGAAAAAGATGACGCGCTGTGGCGACCCATAACGGGACAAGCCGAAAGGAAAAGAAGAAGTTCCAATACTCTCGTGGGGATCAGGGGCAAACCAAATGGATGATGCGAGCCATTGCGTTGACATGCAGCTGAAGAGGATAAAAGCTGATTCTTCCACTTAAATCTGATGTACTCAATTCAACAGAAATACAGACAAGTGTGCTCCTCTCATTCGACAATAAATTGTCAATTGCACTTGATTTGTTTAGCCAGGAGATAGCAGAACGCTGAAAGATCTTGGAATTCACGCGGCAGCAAGTGAAGGAATTAAGATCACATTGTGCTTTTCTCAAACATGATTTAAACGTTAGCAGAAACTCTCAGATGGGAATATAAACTCCTTAAAGAAACTACGCTGGACATTCAATCATGAAGCATGCACAACAATTCAAAATTTTCCAGCATTCCAAAAAATCCTCCGGAAGAACCCAAGATGCAGATTAAAATGTTTAAAATGTCCCTGCTGAAGATACAGCAAATTGCACTCAAGATTACATTTAACCTTGTCCACCAATTGGGAGGTCCTCATCCTGGAAAATCACTTCATCCCGTCATTGCAAAGTTTTAACACTTTCAGCCAAAAGTGTTTGTAAAATGCAAAGGTTAGGCCAGTGGTCCCCAAACTTTTTCATGTGAGGACCACATAACTTTTCACTTCTCTGATGGGGGCCCAGGGTGAGTTTGTAATCCAAAAAGTGTGATTGCAGGAGTACATAAATGTAAAAATCCATTGTATTTCAGAAACTCACACAAAATCAAATAATGTTTTCTGGCTTCTTCACAAAACAAAAGTCAGGAAATAAATAATAACACTATTAATGAAATAGGCGGCATGGTGGTTCAGCTGGAAAGAATTGGCCTCACAGTTCTGAGGTCCTGGATTCGATCCCGGACCCGCCTGTGTGGAGTTTGCATGTTCTCCCCGTGCTTGTGTGAGTTTTCTCCGGGCACTCCAGTTTCCAGTCTCTGTGGCGGTCATGGAAGCTAACGCTAACACAACAGTGAGTTCAATGCTTGTATTTTCCTGTAGTAGGTTGTTAAAAAGGAGTGTAACACATTACAACCAAAAATTTGGGAACGGAACGTAGTTATTTTCCCCACGGACATATTTGACAGCAATGCTGCTTCTCAGCTTTACCTTTGATCAATTGCACAACATAAATAATGATGCGGTCGATTATGTGAAATGCAAAAGATGCGACGTGTATGAAGGGTTCATTTTTGACTAACGGCAAAAAAACTGTTCTATGCGTGCACATTTTTTTAATCATGTCGGCCTGTAATTGGGTTCCAATTTTATTACTTACAACACTTTGTTCTGTTACTTGTGGCACAATAAACAACCCTCTATGGTTTGTCAGTTAATTTAAAATCTTACTTATTTTGAAGATTATTAGAAAATATGAGCTTGTAAGCACATCCTGTAGTGTATTTTAGATAAAATATATTTTAATTAAGATTACTGTAATTTCAGTATTTTTTTTACTGACAATTTATTGGCATATTATGGTTTTTTTTCTCTCTCTCTCCAAGGAACTTTTGCTTGTTCATATTTTTGATAGACTCCATGTTAGGTTGGAGCACATTCTTCAGCGTATACCACTGGATCTGGACTTCCTCAACTTTATCTGCACTCAAGAACTTGTTTTTTTAAATGCCTTGTCTTGTCAAGTGGCTGTTCCTTCATATATTTTGCATTCACTGGCTAATTTGCACTGACTAATAAGTTTAGAAAAACATAGGGAAGAACAACAAATGGCTGTTGTGCATTTTGAGCAGGGACCAGCTGGGCGACAATGGATGGTCATATCCTCAGACTACCTTTGCAGTATGCTCGTACTCCATCTCCCTGTCCCATGAATCGCCAAACTCTTGGGTGTATTCCAAAAGACTGTATCGAAGAATGGCCGAAGCAGGTCTTTCAGTAAGGGCATTGTACACCACCATGTCGGATGATGAATTAGACCAATCGGTGAACGACATTAAATCCAGGCAGCCACACCCCGGGTACCGAATGGTGAAGGCTCTTCTGCAAGCCAGAGGACTGAGGGTGCAGTATGATAGAGTCAGAGCGGCCATGTATTGTGTAGACACCATTGGGATGGCATCACGTTTGATCCAGTTTGGATGCACAGCTCAACGGATGTACTAGGTTCCAGGGCCCCAGTCTTTGATGTACATCGATACCAATCACAAATTAATGCGTTAAATCATTTATTTTTTTCAGTGGGGAGCATCTCACTCTGTAGTATGCTTGTTCAACATTTTCTACTGAGTTAGCAACTTTATTTTCTATACCAGGATCTTTTCTCTTTTAAAGCCAAAGCACAGTTGCAAGTGTACTTGTGTACAGTGTTGTAAAGTCTGTCCTTAAGGGCTAGTGTTTTGCATGTTTTAGCTGTTGTCCTGCATCAACATAGCTGAACATAAGCAGTGCCTAATGAGCAGGCTTCTGCTGACATTCTGATAAAGTAAATCATATATTTCAAAATATGCAGGAGAATGCCTCTTGAGAACTGTATTTGGACATACCTGGCGTAGAAGAAGCAAGCCATTTTTTCATAAGGTTTAGTGATAATGATTGAATATTTTCTGTTTCTTTTAGGTACAAGATTATCTTTGGTGGCATTAATGGTTTTTCTCGAAAGGTGCAGTATCTTCCATAAATGTATATGTATGGTTTAATAAGCCATGTATTTTACTTCTGTACTTTTGCTGTTTTGTGCAGATAATGTTTCTTGGTGCAGCTTCCAATAACCTGGCATCTACCACACTGGCTTTCTTTCAGGGTTCAGTGGAGGAGTTTGGTTTACCCCTCAGGTAAAGGCTTTCAGTCTATTTTAATCTTAAATTAAATGAAGATATAACAGAAATTATAGGATTTTTGGTAGGGATGAAGGATTACAAGTCAGTATTGAGCTTCATGCAATAAAGTAAAGTATCAACAGGCAAGTTAGAAATCTGGTGGTGGTTATGGACTCAGACCTGAATTTTAACTCTCACATTAGTTTTAAGGTCAGCCTAAACTCACCTGAAAAACATATCAAGGGTTAAGGGACTGTTGTCTCAGCAGGATTTACAAAACACGCCTGTTTTATTTTCAGTAAACTACAACAGTAACACGGTTTCATAAGTCCAAATAGCCATAGTTTTTTCAGAACACTGGCTTCCTGTCTGTCGTAGAATAGATTTTAAAATGTAGCTGTTGGTTTATAAATCTCTGAATGGGTTAGGGCCAAAATACATTTATGAAGCAACTAGAATCCAAAGGTCATCAGGGTCATCCTTACTCTCTCAGAGTGAGACAGCATTCAACTTTTATGCTTGTCACCTGTGGAATATAGTCCATGATGGATCATGATCATTTATCTATCTTCAAAATATGTTTTAGATTGGAACTAATTTTTTACCTCTGTTCAAATTCCTCATTAATGCAGTGCTGTACTTGTATGTAATTGTGGAAATTTTTAATGTTGCACACCTCTTCTGTTGCCATTATGTCTTCCTGCCATGGCTGCAGGATAATCTGGATTGTTTCCGCAGTGGCTGGGACAATCATCCACTTCGAACTGGAAGTAACATGACTCCTAACCAGCTCTGGGTTCTTGGTCATAACCATCACCCAATTCCCCTAACCACCCAGTTCCTTGACAGAGGTACATTTTAATTGTACAATTGCATTTGTTTTATTCACCTCATTTATAAAATAGTAACCTACAATATTTTGACAAATTAAATTATGAATTCTCTCCCACCCTTTCCAAGTGTTTTTCAGTGTGTACAGATTCCAGACATCGAATGGGAAGACAGCGGCCTTCGTCTTCAGGATGTGTCAAGTGTCAAAGTGCCAAACTGCAATTTGCAACAGACTGATGAACAAATTTCAGCTTTAAGTGATACAGTCAACCCGAGAGCCACATCCCAGTCTTTGTGTGAGAGTTCAATGGCATGTTTTGAACTGCCATTAACTGAATCAGTGCAGTGTAATGGCAATAACTCCTCTGAACATTGTCATGTTACTTGTCTTGTGTAAATGAGTTCAACATTAAACCATATCCGAAGAACTTGTGATCTGAGAAACACACACTTATTTCTCTAAATTTCAACAACACATAACAGTTTTATGGTAACGCAGCTGTTTCTCCCAAAAAAAAATGTTAACATTGTAACTGCTTAAAAGCATAACATCTTTCAACAGATGGGTTGATTCACAGAAAATCAAAGCCAATTTGGCAAGAAGAAATACAGGCTACCAAATCATCATTAAAAGACTTGTAGTCCTTTTTAGTGTTGATGGAGTCTCAAAGTTTCATAACAAGTGGTTAGTGGGGGATGCTTGCTTTGCACAATCTCCAAAGATAGACGTCCTGGTAAATTATCCCATCCAGTCCAGAATTTCATGAGATCTTTTAGTTCAGGTGGTGTGGCTTTGAAAGAGAACCAAAAAACAATACAATCAAAATGTCATTTTAATTACCATACAACCAGAACATTTACTTGTTAAATTAGTATATATGAAGGGTTTTTAAGGCAATTGGAAATCTGGAAGACAGTTTTACTTTTTATTAAAATCCACCTGCTGTGATACAGCTAAGGTAGTCAGAGAGTACATACAAACAGGAATATGCAAACCCCATTGTTAGTTTGAATCTGGAGCTAAGATTGAAACTTAATTGTGAGTTACACATGCTAACTACCAAGAGAAAACTCATTACTCTAATGATGCCTCATTGCAAAGTACTTGAAAACCTCTAAATCAGACACTGGTACACTTACAGTTTGCAATGAACTGTCTCAAATATCCTGAAATGTGGGATTTGGTTTCACTTGAACAGTCGTCATTTTCATCACTTCCACTTTCTGTTTCTGGCCAAGTGCTGAAGTACCACCATAAATCAGCAGTAACACTTTCAATGTGCAGTGTTTAACATTTTTATTCTACACCTTACTTTAGCCCTTGTGCTGTCTTGCGGGGTCAAAAGTATCCAATGTTCCTCAACCCTGGTTCTCAAGAGCTGCAGCACTGCATTTTGTCAATACACCATGATACATGGAGCTGTCTCATCAACAGAATTACGCAGACCTTGATGACAAGCAGATGATGATTGTTCATGAGAATCAGGCGTGCTGAACCAGGGTAACATCTAAAACCTGCAGGGCTGTGGCTCTCGAGGACCAGGGTTGAGGACCACAGCTTGCTTTTGACCATGGAAGACAGCACCAGGGTTAAGAGTACTCATTAATGTAGTCACAAACATTAGCGTGTTTGCAGAAGAACGTTTGCTTTTGAAAAGATGTTTGATGACTGTAATTCCAGTTATTTAAAAGTTACCTCTGGGCACAGGGCTGCTTCCTCTTTTGGAAAAGGCAGGGGTACAGCATCAGGCTGCCAAGTCACCAGTAACCATACTGGGGTTTCTTTCAAGCTTTACCCAAGATGCTTAATTTGTCTTGTGACATGTCCAAGAACCTACAGTATTTAAAAAGTTACAAGAGTTTATTTCTGAACAACTCAGTACATTGAAGTCATTACCAAACCTGTGTGCTGCGCTGGTAACAGAAACTGATAACAGTGGACAAAGCAGTTGATAATAAAACAGTGTGTATGCCAATATATTAATAACTTATGTTGTTTGAAAAACAGCAATAGAATTAACAATCAATGTAAAGAGATGAGCGTTTAGAAGTGAAGTACTGAGTTTTGGCAGACCTCAGAGAAACTAGTAGACAGTTTCTAGAGTTAGGAGATGAAGCCCAAAAAGCAGTCTCCTTAGTTTGTGACCTGATCCAAGGAAGAGGAAATTTTGTTTGAAAGTTTGCAGCCTTTATCTTTGATTATGTCTATATAAAAAGCTTAACAAATTAAAGAGGTAACAGACCATTTAAACATTTAATATTAATGGTTGAACTGCACGACTACTTTACCTTTCTAAGACTCAAATTTGGATGAAAAAATCTTTTAAAATTAAAGTTAAAAAAAAATGCATGCAAGACAAATGAATGCCGACTCACTGCATGAAACAACACCTTATCCAGAAGCCACTTTGTATTGTTGTGTGTGGGGCAAGGAAGGTCCCATGAATATGCCAAGCTCTGCACTTTTTCTTTTTGAGAATCAGAGAGCCTGGATTCTCCATCAAGCTGCAAAACAGAACACGGTCAACTCAGAGACATAAATAAAAACAAGGACTATAATACGATAGTACAGATAAAGTAGTATTTTTTGTTTTTGATTTGGGGGCCTCCAAGATTGATTGTTTCCCTGATGTCTCGGTCTGGTCAGTCCTCCAGGGTGACAGTGGCTATTTCAGGACTGCCACCCAGTAGAACATGAACAATAGCAGGGCTGAGTCCTGACAACCGAGGTCCTCCATGAAGGAAAGAATGGCCAATCATTCTACCAGCCACATATCACTTCCAACAGCAAAGTGAGAGGTTGATGGGACCAAATGGCCAGGTTCTCCTCCGAAAAGCCGTGTAATAGGGGAGTTTCCTGTTCAATACATCGACAATATAAGAAAATACATAACACAGATACATAAAGAGAAATATTTAAGCCTACACTTCCTCAACAGGTAATTAAGACTTTGGCCACGTAGTAGTGTCTTACTAAATTCGTTGAATAATAACATTATCTTGTAACAATTTATAAACATAATGCTTGACAAGTTCTTGTGCAACCTACAGTGAACATGAAATGGAATTAAATTACATACCAAAGTTTATTGAAAAACACGACTTCAACGTTTCCAGTATTGCAGAAAAAAACGGGTTACACCCCATCCCACAGCAACATCTCCTGCAAGGTAAATGTTTTTTCAGATCAAACATACTCTGATTTGGAAAAAGTTTATCTATAAAACTTGTAAGTTTTAATTACAACTACCTTCAAGCCTACATTTACGGGGGCATGCCAATTGCACATTTGGGCGGTTATAGAAGGAAATCAGAGCCATGTCATTTTGAGCACAGCTTTCTCTTAAGTCCATCTTCAGCAGCAAAGGGTTCGCCGCTGCATGTATTTGGAGGAAATGTGCCCAGCAAGATATTGCCTTTGACACATTACTGATGACATGTGACTACCGTTGTTTATGTACTTAAACCGATCGACATAGTTGCTAAGCCTAGACCACACTCACCATCACCGTCCGATGAATATGATGTAGATGGCCCAGGCATATTTTCACTCACTTCTTCTATGGAATGCAGTTCTGTACTTCTGAGGCAATATTTGTTGTTACACTTGCAGAATATGCTTCAAACTAATAATGAAACCGTCTAACCGATTTGATTAAATCTATTACATAGAGTAAATAAATACCTTTCTCCGCAAGCTGAAGCATGCACTTTAATATCTTTACTGAGAAACATTTCTGCACATGCAGGACACTCTTGCATTGCTGTTGTTACAAAGCAGAAGCCATAGTGTTGGAAGGAAGCAAACATCTAAAATACAACCATATAAGATGCACACATTTAAACATTTGTTACATATTTCCCCTGCAGGGTCACAAAGATCGACAGAAGCCCCATTGTTGTCAGAGGTGAGGTCTGTCTCACCACACATCTTTATGTGTTCTGACAGAAAATGCAAGGGGACATCCATTCTGCATTTCTGACACGTCCTTTGGAATTAGATCAAATGCCTCGTCAGTCAGCTCAAGAGGATCCATGCATATCCTGAATAGGAACTATAAATAGGTTTGTCCCACCACGACTCATACACTTCAACATTGTCGCTGTAAACCCATCATCTCCAGGGGCAATCAAGGTCAATTTGTGTCTTCTCCATCCACCGACAAGAGACAATGACTTATGACTTTGCTTTGAATCGAAGCACAATGACAGTATGTCTGAAAACTAGATCCACCGCCAGAATTTGGCTGATGCAATAAATTACTCCTATAATTACAATATTTTTTTTTTGTCACTGTTCCAGTTCTTGTAAAGTAATTATATCTTCTATATTTAACCCATTCGTGGGCAGCGTCCCATTTTTGGGACATCATGATTTTTACGCATTATATCCAAGTGTTTTAAACTGATTCTGATTCTGGTTTTCTATTAAGAAACCCCAAGTACCCTCTCAGCGTCACATTTTTGGGACAAGATTATAAATTAGTAAAGTTATCATATAACTTAACCATGAATGACAAACAAGTGTCATTTCCTCGATTGTGGCCTGTTAGGAGACTTATCTTAATAAGGCAAAAAATTGCCACCCTGCCCATGAATGGGTTAAAGGTCAAGTGTCATCCCTATAAACATTCTAAAATAGATATTGTAATGAAAAATACATATAACAGTATTCACTTCAATGTCTATACGAAAAAATAAACATGAGCGGAGAGCGCGTCATCCATGCGCAAAGTTGCGGAAGTGTCATTCGACAACATCTGAGTGGTCGCCATATTGGCTGCATCCTGTGTTCGTGACATCACCCCGGACATTCCCCTTTAAAAACATGAGGTGGACCCTGCTACGGGATACGAACACGCCCCTTCTGACACGGAAGCTCTTTTCAAAGAAAGAGAACATCACACAACCGAGTGAAGTTACTGGGACAATATTACCCGATTATCGAGCCATATTCAGATGATATCTGATCACAGCCAAACTGCCTCCCCGTCCGATCCACCTCCGCGGCGGAGATGAGCCATTGCGGCCCGGCGCTGCGACGAGCCACCCTGGCCGACAAGGCCGGCGGCCGGCTGCAATGAGCCACTCTGGCCGACAAGGCCAGCGGCCGGGGTGGCTCATTTTCGGCACTGAGGTGGCTTATCATGGCGCCAAGCCGGGCTGCTTTACGGTGTTGTTCATAGCCGCCATCCGCGATGAACAACACCGCCAAGCCGGGGCGCTATACGGTGTTGTCGTCGCACACGGCTGAGTGTGCCATTGTCGGCAGCGTTGTTCATAGCCACTGCCGTCCGAGCCCGACACCGTCCGAGGTGCACATCGACACATTTAGCACACCTGTTATACATACACGGATCTTTCGTTACGTTATGAGAGACCGATTATGTGGTCTGGCCCAAATTAACAACTCAGTACATTAAAGTCGTTAGTATTTTTTTAATAGCTGTATACACACTTATCTGTCATTTAGAAACCACAAAGCTCTCGTCCATTGCACCCATGCAACCCATTTTTCACGACGAACCAGGTCTCTTGCAAACTTCATCCATCCATCCATTTTCTTCGCCGCTTATCCTCAGGAGGGTCGCGGGGAGTGCTGGAGCCTATCCCAACTGTCAACGGGCAGGAGGCGGGGTACACCCTGAACTGGTTTCCAGTGAATTGCAGAGCATATTGAGACAAACAGCTGCACTCACAATCACACCTAGGTGCAATTTAGAGTGTCCAATTAATGTTGCATGTTTTTGGAATGTGGGAGGAAACCGGAGTGCCTGGAGGAAACCCACACAGGCACAGGGAGCATGTTCTTCCCACACAGGCGGGTCCGGGATTGAACCCGGGACCTCAGCAGTGTGAGGCCAACGCTTTACCAGCTGAGCCACCGTGCCGCTCTCATGTAAACTTATGAAGGGTAAATCCATCCTCTCGAGTGTTCAAGCAATGTCCAAAAATTCAACGAGCTGGCATTTTGGCTAACACAAAAGAACAACGAGCTACCTTCCCGGAGGTAAAACTAATAGAAACAAATGAGTCCACTTGAAGGCGGTCCTGCCATGTACGTCACTTCCTGCTTCTTCTCAAAAACAAATCCCTCGAGAGGATTTTCATGGCAGGAGTTAGAAAAAGCTGTATATGTCAAAATCATGTTTTGTGGTGAAAAAACACATGGGTCCATGTCGGCTGCCATTTTTTCATTAATACGTGCATTTCATGACAGTGGCCCTTTAAGGTATTCGTTTAATGGGACAAGTGGGCAGTCATGGTCGGAACCCGGGGAGCATTCTGGGGGTCTCCGAGTCTTGCTCTGAGACTAAAGGTGGTGGTTCTTGATTTGAACAGTAGAACTGTTAATTATCCCATCTGCCCTTAAGAATAACATTAACCTGACATCAGCCACTTCGTCACCTACCTACTGATTTATAAAGCAGCCAACCCCCTGTAATTGTTCCAATGTTTGGAAACAAAACTTTGAGCCTCTTGGGCAACTGTAAAAGAAATGTGTCGAATTCAGACTCCTCACAAATGCAGTACATACACAGTAATTGATCCGCATTTAAAATAACAATTTCAGCAATATGGTCAGTCAGTTTGTGGAGATTTTTAACATTAAATTTATTGCTGTCACAACAAAATTAAGATGTTAGGACAATAATTTTTAACTGTGATAAATGTCCAACTCTTGCTAAAGCCATATATTCAATGTAATGTAGTAATGATGATATAAAAAAGATGGGTGTAGGTGAAAATGAAAATAAATTACTTGAAATGTAACCCTTCCATAGGTGCTGTGATCTGTAAACCATAGCTTTTAATGTTTGTGGATTGCGTGTGTTGCCCATCTTATCTTTACATCTAATCTTTATCAGATGAGTGAATTACCTCCTCATGTCTTATGCTCTCATCTATATGAGCAGTTTTTTGGCCCAATCCCGTTCTCATGTGGATTAACTGCTCTTCCTCTGCAGGTGTCCTTTCATAGAATCTTGGCAGTAAATAAAAATGTACATCTTTTGGCTTCATCTTCTTTGCAGGTACAGGATTTGTTTGAGTAAATCTTCTTTTTCCTCTTGAGAAAATTCGAGAGAAAGACTGTCACGACCCATCGGAACAGGAGTAGGACCCAAATGCAGGACTCGGACGATGCAAGGTAGTTCGGGGAGAAACGTTTATTATTTCGTGGTCGGGATCGGGCAGGCAGTCAGATGCAGCAGCGGTAGTTGGGACGTCGGGCGAAGAGAGCAGGTGAGCGGGCAGGCAGGAGTCGGTACACAGGAGAATGATCAAAGCAGGCAGAAGTCTCAAAGGAGTCAGGCTTACGGGGTTGGTCGGAGAACAGGCGAAGGTCGGTACACACAGGTTGTCGATCAGGGATACGAGAGTGCTGGAACGGGACATGAAGCTCAACGAACTGGCGCGGACCAGTAGTCATCGGGGACATGTAAATACACAGGCTAATCAGCCCGCATGAGGCGCAGGTGATGCCAAGTAAGTAATACAAATACAATATAGGAGTCAGTCATGTTAGCCAGATCAAGTTTTCTTTTCCTTTTTTTTTTTTTTTTTAACCTTTAATAGTTAGTAGATTTTAGTATCAGAGAGAATGATTGGTCCCAAACAGTAATTATGTTAGAAATTTACATTGTGAGGATTTGATGGGGAAAAAAATTAAGAAGTATAGTAACCCATATCATTGCATTCAGTTGGACGTTTTGGGAAACCCAACAGTCAGAGATGTTCCTATAAAAACCGTTAAGACAAGATGTCAGGTTTACCAATTAGACACTAATTAAACTGGACAAAAAGGAAGCAAAGACACCAGTTCAAGTCTCGCAAGGAGAGATGAGAGGAACTGTCTCGTACAATTAACCACTCTATTCTCTCATTATCCTCTCCTCAGCAACCTCCATTTATTTAGTCTCAAAATGCCCCTTATTTACATGGATGTTATAAAAAGGAGACGGCAAGCAAAACAGTTGCAAACAAAGTGTACATGTTTGTTCATGTGTGTGTGCATGTGTGGAAGAATGCTGAATACATGTGTGATCATCATTTCTTTAACAGACAGCAGGTGCTCCTGGTTCTAACAGTTCTGATGATTAGATGTTTTTGTTCTTGCGATCTCCTGCTAGGCCGGTGCCACGTTATCAAGAGCAGAGCAAAGCATATCTTTATTGGAAACAGATGTATGATAATTATATTCACAATTATTCCTACACAGGCCTTGAGGACTGTAGTGAGTGAATTCAAACCAACCAATATTGTCTTGCTTGCGAGGGACAGGACACTAACCCTCTATGACAGAGGTCGGGAAACTTTTAGGCTGAGAGAGCCATAAATGCCAAAATGTAATTTCAAAAGAGCTATGCAATATTTTAAAAACTAAGTACAGCTGTATTTGAGCATTTATTTCGAACCAACACTTTTAGAGTACAATAAGTCTCTGAATTCTTTTAAATAACATTTATGATGTTGCTAACCAATGATGAGAAAAGCACTTCTTACCATTAATGTGACTTTTGGTGCTGCATGGTTTTGCTGATGGCTTTATAGTCTTTCATACGGCGTTAGATTAAGCTTCATGCAGGCGTTGAGACTTCCATCTGTTAATTGTGAACGTAATTCAATTTGATTTGCCATCATGAGGGTACGATGGTGAACAGTTCTTGCCAAGAATAGCGTGTCTTTTATTCGTTGGATTATCTTCTCTTTATGTGAAAAGTTGTTACAAAGTTCATTGGCAACATCAGGCATGAATGCTTTGGCATCCTCTTCCATCTGTGAATGACTGTCCAGTCTTGCTGAAAACTTTAGAACTCCCCATCTTTTTTTTGTCCCCATCCTAGCCACCGGGAGGAAGTGGACTCCACTGGCTGCAATTGAACAGGCAAAGGCAGCACTCAGATACAAGGGCATCGTCGGCCAAGGGCAGGAGGGTAGGAGTGGCCTTGGGCTTGGGGCCAGTAGAACAATATGGAGAAAAACCACTCCTGCTGAGTGGTGCAAGCTGGTGGTCCAGGCTACTCAGAGAGATGGGAGTCCAAGTGAAGGCCCATCAACAGGCAGTCAGAGATCTCTTCAACGTTGCGGAGAAGGCCATTCACTGGCTGTGGATAAAGAGAAAAGACCCTAATTGGCCCTTCAAGGTAATTGATGGCACCTAGGGGGTGAAGTTGGGATGCTGGGATTCTCTGCTGAACCCTCTCAAGGGTGTCGTGGACCTATCAGTAAAAGACTTGATGACAGAAGGAAGCCCAATTGATAACGCGTAGGGTGCCATCACTTAATTGAACATCCCACAGAGACCCATTGGAGCCAAAATATGTATGAATAGAGGGATATAAACATCTAGTCCTACATAATACATCGCCAAAACCTGTATGCACCTTTCAGCATTAATAGTGGCTCCAGAGATGTGTAATTCTCTTTGCAGAGAGGACCACTGAAGTGCTCAGGTCTGTCTACCGCCAATTTGCTTTCCCTCACTTGTTAGTGATAATGACCCACAACTAGTGTCAAAAGAGTTCAGAATGTTCATGGAATAAAATTGTATTCAGCACATAAAATCTGTACCTTACCATCCTGCTACAATTGGGCTACCAGAATGATTTGTACAAACTTGGAAGTAAGGGTTCAAATCCTCACCAAGCTAACAGTCTCTCAACTGACGCCTTAGTGCTTTCCTATTGTCTTACACGAACACCCCATATGCGACCACAAAAGTGTCTCCTGCTTCCGCTATGTTCAAGAAAACTCTCCAAACTCAAATTGAGCTCCCAAGACCCGAAAGCACACACGTACATGCAAATTGTGCGGCTTCAACAGTTCAAGTTGTAAACTGGGCCTGAGCAAAGTTTTGATCATTCAAAGCTAGCGATAAGGTGCTTGCCAGAAACTACACCAGTGGTGTTAAGTGGACACCAACGACAGTGATTACAAAAACAAGTCCTGTGTCAAACACATACCACTGATCAGTTAATTTGGAGAAGGCATGTGATCAATGACAGCCCATTTCAGAACCAGCAGACGACTCTCCCCATAAATCAGCCAGCCGTAAATCAGGAGCTGAAGGTCCATCAGGAGTAATGTTAATTCCCTGAGGAACTCCAGCAGAGACCTCTGGAAATGGACAGTGTCCTGGGAAAACCAAAGCCTTCCCAGGGGCCAATGACACATCACTCCAGACTCAGGATTTAGCAAATTCCCTTCAAAAGAGTTACTGATTGAATTGTCTGTAGGTCGCACTGACCCCAGGAGAATCTGGCGACCTCATGACAGATTGATGTTGCAGTGTAATGACTCACCCATTCCATTTGGGGCAAAATAATTTCTCGGGTTCAGTCCAGATTGAGTTAGTCGACCCTCTTTCCATAGTCAGAACAAAATTTGCGTGACATGACATTATATAAAAGAAGTATTGTTGTTGTGGGTTGTCAAAGACATTGCATTTGAACATTGTAAAATGTTTGCTTAATTACGGGTCCCTTAAAAACAAGGGGGTGGGGGTGAGAAATGTTCTGTGTCATTCTTGTGTTTAATGGATGCTGCGATAGACGCTGGGAAATGAAAATGGTGCTAGGATTATGTGGTAACAGGTTGAGTATAAAGGAGAATACATTCTCAGATACAATGGCTTGCAGTCTACCGTGTCTTCATTGGTTATACACTCTCACAGACAAGTACATTTGCATTACAAGGTGGAATGGGACAATCACCAACGCTATTTGCGATATTCATCGGACGTCTTACTGATTCTATGTCAGAATGTATATACTGTGTATGTCTATATAATATATGAAGAGTTCAGACGCAAAAGCAGATATATATATATATATTTTTTGTTTCTGTAGGTTATTTGATTTATATGTAAATCAAATCATTTACAGAAACATATATATTATAAATCAAATAATCTACAGAAACATATTGGTGGAACAGTGGATCAGCTGGAAAGCATTGGCTTCACAGTTCTGAAGTCCCAGGTTCAATCACAGACCTGCCTGTGTGGAGTTTGCATGTTCTCCCCATTCCTGCTTGGGTTTTCTCCAGGCACTCTGGTTTCCTCCCACATCCCAAAAACATGCAGTATTAATTGGACACTCTAAATTCCCCCTAGGTGTGATTGTGAATGCGGCTGTTTGTCTCGATGTGCCCTGTGATTGGCTGGCAACCAGTTTTGGGTGTATCCTACCTCCTGCCTGTTGACGGCTGGGAAAGGCTCCAGCTCTCCCCGCTACCCTTGTGAGGATAAGTGGCTACGAAAATGGATGGAGGGATGTGTAGCCTGAGGAAACTGACCACGTTGACAGCTGGGATAGGAAACACTCCCGCGACCCTCGTGAGGATGAGCGGCTAAGAAAATGAATGGATGGATATTTATGAAATAAATAATAATCAAATAACCCTCTGGGTTTTTACAGAAAAAAGGAGCATAAACTTTCTGTTGTGCCGTGCACAATTTTATCAGGTTCAACTTTGCCTTATTTGTTACAGCAGAATATTTTCTTTAAATGACTCATATGAACGGTCTCTCAAAGGTAATGTGTTGCTTCCTTTTAATTCTCTTGTAGGTTCCAGTGGGCTTGCAGACATTGCTGTTTGCAGCTCTCTCTCATCAACTTTCCTCTGAAAACCACAAAGCAAACAGGCTGAGAAACTGAACCCAGTGATACAGCACCTACACAGCACAATCAATACCACTCCCTCAACCCTTGTGAGGATAAGCAGGTAACAATAATTTTATAGTGACAATAGTCACGACCCATCCACCCACCCATAGGCGGAGGGAGGCTACCCTCTCTTCCACCGGGGTGAATCCCAATTTACAGGCGCCAAGCTGGGGGCTGAGTATTCCCACATATGCTCGGCGCTTCTCACCGTGAGCATCTCTTGAGTGTAACACAGTCTAACCCCTCTCAGAGCACTGGTACCAGAGCCCAAGTGGTGCGTGGATGCGAGTCCGACTGTAGCTATAGCTAGCTATACCTAACTATATTTATCTGGATTTCACTTTCCCTAAGACTGTGCTTACTTACCAATTCAAAGGAGGACTTTCTCCGAATTTTTTATGTACAATAAGCCATCCAATCTGAAGTAATATTATTACATAAATTTTGTACATTAACCTAAAAAGAGGTCCAAGTAATTGGAAATAAAGATTTGAGATACAAGCAATATCCCGCCCCGCAATGTCAATGGTGCTTATGGTGCCAATGGTGTAGCCTCACTCTTCCCCCTCCACCTTTCTCATTCACGCACATATATTCTGTTTTACTTCGGCTAATCTTCATTCCTCTCCTTTCCAGTCCATGTCTCCATCTTTCTAATTGTTCCTCTGCATGCTCCCTGCTTTCACTGCATGTCACAATATCATCTGCGAACATCATGGTCCAAGGGGATTCCAGTCTGACCTCATCTGTCAGCCTATCCATTACCACTGCAAACACCTTGAATTCTTCTGTCACACCTAAGGCACACCTCACCATTGTTCTGCTGCCATCATACATGTCCTGTACTATTTTAACAGACTTCTCTGCCACACAAGACTTACGCATGCAGTACCACAGTTCCTCTCTTGGTACTCTGTCAGAGGCTTTCTCTAGATCCACAAAGACACAATTTAGCTCCTTCTGACCTTCTCTATACTTTTCCACTAGCATCCTCAAGGCAAATAATGCATCTGTGGTACTCTTTCTAGGCATGAAACTATACTGTTGCTCGCAGATACTTACTTCTGTCCTGAGTCGAGCCTCCACTGCTCTTTCCCATAACTTCATTGTGTGGCTCATCAAGTTTATTCATCGATAATTCCCACAGCTCTGAACATCCCCTTTTTTCTTAAAAATGGGAACGAGAACACTTTTCCTCCATTCTTCAGGCATCTTATAGCCCGCTAGTATTCTCTTGAATAAATTGGTCAAAAACTCCACAGCCATCTCTCCAAATTGCTTCCATACCTCTACTGGTATGTCATCAGGACCAACTCCCTTTCCATTTTTCATCCTTTTTAGTGCCTTTCTGTCTTCCCCCTTACTAATAATTTCCACTTCCTGGTCCTTTACACTTGCCTCATCAACTCTTCCTTCGCTCTCATTTTCTTCATTCATCAACTTCTCAAAGTATTCTTTCCATCTATTTAGCACACGACTGGCACCAGTCAACACATTTCCATCTCTATGCTTAATCACCCTTACCAGCTGCACATCCTTCCCATCTTTATCCCTCTGTCTGCCCAACCTGTAGAGATCCTTTTCTCCTTCTTTCGTGTCCAACCTGGTGTACATGTCTTCATATGCCTCTTGTTTAGCCTTTGCCACCTCTACCTTTGTCCTCCGTCATATCTTGATGTACTCCTTTCACCTCTCGTCAGTCATCTCAGTGTCCCACTTCTTCTTCTTCGCTAATCTCTTTCTTTGTATGACTCCCTGTATTTTGGGGTTCCACCATCAAGTCTCCTTCTCCCCTTTCCTACCAAAAGACACACCAAGTACTCTCATGCCTGTCTCTCTGATTACCTTGGCTGTCGTAGTCCAGTTTTCCTGGTGCTTTTGCTGTCCATCGAGAGCCTGTCTTACCTCTTTCCGAAAGGCCGCACAACATTCTTCCTTTCTCAGCTTCTACCACATGGTTCTCTGCTCTACCTTTGTCTTCTTAATCTTCCTACCCACCACCAGAGTCATCCGACACACCACCATCCCATGCTGTCGAGGTACACTCTCCCCTACCACTACTTTGCAGTCAGTAACCTCCTTCAGATTATATCGTCTGCACAAAATATAATCCACCTGCGTGCTTCTACCTCCACTCTTGTAGGTCACTATATTTTCCTCCCTCTTCTGGAAATAAGTGTTCACTACAGCCATCTCCATCCGTTTTGCAAAGTCCACCACCATCTGTCCCTCAAAGTTTTTTTCTTGGATGCCATACTTACCCTTTACTTTTTCATCGCCCCTGTTTCCTTTAACCATATGTCCATTACAATCTGCACCAATCACAACTCTCTCGCTGTCTGGGATGCTCAGAACTACTTCATCTAGTTCCTTCCAGAATTTGTCTTTCAACTCTAGGTCACATCCTACCTGTGGGGCATAGCCGCTAACCACATTATACACAACACCCTCAATTTCAAATTTTAGTCTCATCACTCAATCTGATACTCTTTTCACCTCCAAGACATTCTTCGCTAGCTCTTCCTTTAAAATAACCCCTACTCCGTTTCTCTTCCCATCTACTCTGTAGTACAATAATATAAACCCCGCTCCTAAACATCTGGCCTTACTACCTTTCCAGCTGCTCTCTTGGATGCACAGAATATCAACCTTTCTCCTAATCATCATGTCAACCAACTCCTGAGCTTTTCATAGTCATAGTCCCAACATATTAAAGTCCCTACACTCAGTTGTAGGCTCTGTGTATTCCTCTTTTTCTTCTGACGATGGATCCGGTTTCCTCCTCTTCTTTGTCTTCGACCCGCAGTAGCTGAATTTCCACCGACGCCCTGCAGGTTAGCAGTGCCGGGGGCGGGCGTTGTTAACCCGGGCCACGACTGATCCGGTCTGGGATTCTTTAGATGAACGGTCATATTTGTTTGGCACAGTTTTTACTCCAGATGCCCTTCCTGACGCAACCCTCTGCATTTTTCCGGGCTTGGGACCAGCCTACAGATTGCACTGGTTTGTGCCTATATAGCAGCTGCAGTAAAGTGTATATATATATATATATTGACACCTTTCCACAAATTGTCTGGTCAGGAGGCCTTCAATAGCAATAGCAAGACTATTTTCGTAAGTGTAAACGTAAACAAAACTTTTGTATTCTTCGTTGTTGTTTTGTTTTTTGTTTTATTTTTATTTTCCCACACAATCTTCAAGTTACAGATATCGGTTTGCATGGGAAAAGGACACAAGCATGGAATGGGGATTTTCTTCTCTTGTCCCTGTGTTTGCGGTCCTCACTTCTGTGGAGGTGGGATTTTCTTAGCTCTTTCCCAATCTCTGGTAATAGGGGGAACCTCTGCCGGAGTAATGGTGGTGCTCACTGTGAGTTTTTCTTTTGTCCCTGACTGGCTTGGGGGTGGTGGTGGGGTGGCACATCCAGAGGTGGGGGGGGCACTTCCCACACTCGGTGGCGGATAGTGGGTGCTCTGGGGAATGGTAGGTCATGGGTGGGGGGATAATGGTTGTTTGACAGTAGTGCCTGGGAGCCCTGGATCGATGACTGCTTGGCATCTGGGCTCCCCTCCCATGATCTCTCCCTAAGTCTTAGCTGTCTTCTTTTCCATCAAACATGGGGCATTTTCCCAACATCGGGGTGGGAGGGGACTGACTATATCATGAGCCCTCCAAATTGGGGTGGCATCTGGTTCTCCTAGGGTTGGTGGCCCATATGGGGCGGTTGGGGGGATGGCTTTGAATCTCTGCAGCCCTCACCGGATGGTCAGTTGCCTGGGTGCCTCGGTGGGGCCAGTGGCTTCCTTAGTGTGAGACGTGTTCCTTCCACTGAGTTGCTCTCGGGTGGACCCATTGGGCCACTCCCGTCCTTTGATTAGTTTGGTGGGGTCCTCAGCTTACGAGGTGCAGACACAACAATTACAGGACACTTCTGTCAGTATTTGTGCATGTAAAATTGTATAAATTCACTTGCATGTGTCCGCAGGCACACACCCTCTTTCATTGGATGTGAGGCCACGGACTTATTACGAAAAATAACTATTTTAAATTCAAATTGCTGGTCTATACTCTTACTTATACTCTCGTCCTTTTGATTTTTATCATTCACTTTGTCTATCCCACCACACATAAGATGCATAGCTGTGTTCAAGACCTTCTCCTGTCCTCGCCTTGTCCTTCCCTCACAAAATAATGTAGTACAATACCATGCAACACTCATATTTTATGTTTCATTGTTGTAGATATGTAATGATTTACTGTTCTCATTCATGCACATATATTGTGTTTTACTTGGGCTAATCTTCATTCCTCTCCTTTCCAGTCCCTGCCTCCATCTTTTCAATTATTCCTGCTCTACCTGCTGCCTGCTTTCTGTCACACCTACGGCACATCTCACCGCTGTTTTGCTGCCCTCTTACATGTCCTGTACTATTCTGACATTTCTCTGCCACACCAGAATTGTGCATAGAGTACCACAGTTCCTCCCTTGGTACTCTCTCATAGGGTTTCTGTCAGGTTTACCAATTAGACACCAATTAAACTGGACAAAAAGGAAGCAAAGACACGAGTTTATCTCACGAGGAGAGAGGAGAGGAACTGTCTTGTAAAATTCACCACTGAACTCTCTGATTACCCTCTCCTCAGCACCTCTATTTAGTTTTTCGACGCTCCTTATTTAAATGGATGTTACAAAAAGGAGACGGCAAGCAAAACAGTTGGAAACAAAGTGTACACGTTTGTTCATGTGCGTGTGCATGTGTGGAAGATTGCTGAGTATATGTGTGGTCATCATTTCTTTAACAGGCAGCAGTTCTAACAGTTCTGATGATTAGATGTTTTTGTTCTTGCTATTTCCTGTGAGTCGGCTGCCATGTTATCTAGAGTAGAGCAAAGCATTTCTTTTTTGGAAGATGATGTATGATAATTATAATCACACTTATACCTACATTCCCCCCCTGTTCATCCTACATTTGCCTCAGCATTTTCTAGAGCTGAGCAAAGCATTCTTCATTGCAGGCAGAAACAGGAACTGAATTGGAGCAGAGCAAATCATTTATTCATTTCAGGCAGAAACAGTTACTGGATTGGAGCAGAGCAAAACATTTCTTCTTTGCAGGCGGAAACAGTAACTGAATTGGAGCAGAGCAAATCATTTCTTCATTGCAGGCAGGAACAGTTACTGAATTATATTTACAATTATTTCTACATTATCCTCCTGTAATCCTACATTTGCTCAAATCCTCACATCATCTAATAGAGCACCCTTTCAGCTTTATTCTACAGAATCATATTCACGAAAACAAACACAGTTACACTCGGATGAAAATATAGTACTAATTATTTGTAATCTTCTCGATCATGGGATGCCAATTGCATCAATGTATGTCAGATCTCCATCTTTGCAAGAGGACCTTCGCCTTTGGGAGAAACCAAGGGGAGGTCCAAAGATGGATGCGGCCAATTGTATCTCCTCTGTTTTTGATGGAAACACAGTCACAGATAAGAGCAGTGAAACCAGTGCACATGTTTCTAGTGCATTTATAAGTGTGTCATACAACCTTTGACCAACACACCACCACCACACATCGCTGCAAGGGAGCAGTGGGGCAGTTTGCAATGGATATCATGACACCATGTTTTGTTGAGACTTCCCACTTTAACACCTGTCCTTGTTAAGCAAACACACGAGAAGCTAGCCAATGCAACATTAGTAGAAAATATCTGTTTATCATTTACTTAATTGTTGGATAAACACTATTCCATTTATGACAAGTGCTGTTAGGAGTTGTTTTAGTCATTACCTCCAGGGTACACTGTGTTGGGATTTCTGGTGGAATGACACGTAGTAGTGGCCTTGGGCCCATGCATGTGATGCAAAAATAGTTTACCCAGTTAGCTGCATTCTACATGAACAGCCAGTGGTTTACTATTTTTAAAATAATAATAAAAAAAATCCTCACGCTTTTTTGGTTAAAATACTTCAACTCCCTCCATAGTACATGTACTCTTTTGTTTGGCATTCCGGTTCAAGGAAGCATTAAATTGGCAAATGGTGAGAACAAAATGGGGGTTTCCTTTTGCATAAGCCCATAGATGGAATCCCCAGCAATTAGACTCGCCCAAGGAATTGAAATAGTGCTTAACTGATTCATTGGGAGAAACACATGGAGTCCCCTCATGCCTCAGTGACTGCCGCATTGTTGTTTATCAATGTTATCTGAAATGAGGTTGCATCTCTTTATCTCATGTGTGGTAGGCGAAGTTGACTGAGTATAATTATTGATTCTGTTGTTATGTATTTTTGTCAGCTTTACAGGTGTCCAAAAGTAGCATATGAACAAAAATATCATTATGGCTGTCAGTGTTGCAGGCCAAGATGCTATCATATTATTTAGCTTTTTTGAAGTCATGTTGATCAAGTACCCCTAAATGAGTCAGGCATCTTTTAAATCTTCCACCAGCCTTCAGGTATTTTCAGATACTATAAATCTGCACCCACCGTATGCTGGACTTTGCTCACCTTTCCCTTTGGGTGACTCAGCTGAGATGACATTTTACAGTCTGTAAGGTGTATCCACATGTTTCTTTCTGCTATTTTGTCCATGTCATTCAGCTCTTCCTCGGTTTATGCCAGTGTTTGGTAAAAACTGCACGTACAGTAGATGTTAATTCATTAAAAGACATGGGATGAAAAGACACATGGCAGTAATAAAGTTATTAAAGCACAGTAACTTGTTCCATTTTTTTTTCTGATGGTGTAGGCCAGGGGTGTCAAACTGATTTCTCTTGGGGGCCACGTTGTAATTCGGGATTTCCTCGGAGGGACATTTTGAGTGAAGCCAGCATGGGATCGATTCCCGCTCAGTGATGGTGTTGATATCTGCACTGCCACTGGCTGGCGACCAGCTCGGGGTGTAGTCTGCCACTGCCCGAATTTAGCTGGGATTTGGCTCCAGCTCTCTTTCCGAATAAATCCAGAAAGGTTGTATCAGGAAAGGCATCCGATGTAAAAAAAAAAAAAAAAAAAAAAAAATCAAAAAGACAGCACCACCATGACAATGGCACAAAAATGGTTTTACACACGAATACTGATAAATTTCCTAATTTGTTTCCAGTCCTATCAATTTGATGCATGTGAAATTCTCGAGTGACACGCCATTAGAAAACAATGCTTTGTTTTTCAAAAGACATTAATGGATACACAGAATCCCCCAACTTTTTCTTTTCTTTTGCATTTGTTTCTCTCTCATTGTGTGGAAAATATCGGTAATTTGTATAGTCTCCCAAATGGTGTTTTGAATGGAATAAGACCTGTCGTGCTTGTAATATATGTATAGTTTGACTAATTCAATCCATTGTGTCGATGGTCTATGTTTCTTCCATGCATTTCTTCAGTCTGTTCTTAATTTTACTATTCATTCTCTCACTTTGTGGATGGTAAGAAGAGTGGTGTTTCAAGTTAATGTGGAACATGAGTCCATTTCATCGACCACTTTGTTTACAAAGTGTGTTCCATTGGTATGATGTCTTTGCATGTTTCAGGTACAGTTCGTGCATCAGGTTGTTTAGCTGGGAATATTGCTACCCATTTTAAACGAGCATCAATGATGACTAAGCTATTGTTTTCCCTTACTTTTGTTTAGTTCAATGAAATCCATGTGTATTTTCTGAAATAGATATGTAGCCTGAGAAAACTGGCCACGTTTTGGATGCACATTCCCTTGTGGATTATGTTGAGCACGGGTCAAACAAGCCCTACAAAAAATGTTTGCATACAAGTTAAATCCACGGGTCATGTAATGCCTTTGGACCAGGGCGACCATTCCCCCTGTTGAGACCTGAGACTTCCCATGGCTCAATATTGCTGCCCACTTAAAAAGATTTTTGGTAGAATGGATTTTGTATGCTGACATAAATCCCATTTTGTAATATAGCGCCTTTATTTTTTCACATTTTTAGTTCTGCTGGTAAGCTTTGTTGTTGCATTTTGTTTAACACATCATCTGAAAGTATGTCTTCATTTGTTGCACGGTCAGGTAATCCCATAAAGGTTTTGGCTGCTACTTCTTTTGCTGTTTTATCTGCAAATGTATTTCCTAATTATACTTTGTCTGTATTTGATGTGTGTACTGCACATGTACATATTGATATTTCTATTGGTAATTGAACTGGTATGAGCAAATTTTGTAGTAGCTCTGTATGTGCCACAGTTTCCCCTGTAGTTGTCACCATTCCTCTATTTTTCCAGTATTGTCTGTGTAGATTTTGTTACCGCTGTGATTACAGCAGCATCTGGTCTCAGATTGTTTGACACTGTCCAATAAAGTATTGTCTGTACAGTTCAGTCGTCCCAATCCAAATGTGGTTCTTTTTCTGTCCAATCGGAAACATTTCATGCTCCCAATACAAATTGTCCCAAATTCTTCCACTCCTGTTAAGTTTGTTTGGGAAATGACGTGCGTGGTAGTGTCCATTCCTTGTGTAATATATTTAGTTTGTCAGTCTAGTTCCTGCCACTACAACTGATATACCATCTGAGTACAGATAATCAATCATGATCTTGGCTGGTGTGAGCTGTTATAAGTGTACAATATCTTATACTACATAGTCACATGCAATGAGTCACTTCTTATGTCATTTTGTGGTTTTTCAATCATGTCTCGAGCTGTTTGGAGCAAGAGTTTGTTTGGAATATCTAAGGTGTAATAGAGTGCTGGGTTCCCATTTCGTAAGATATTTAACTGTCCTCCCAGTAATTCCTTTTTTTCTTTTTACTTCCTATATTTCCTGTCAGAGAGGGAATTAAGCCCGGTCCCAGTTTCAGCAAGCCATCTCTTCCCAACAAACGTATGGGGCAAATTAAAAAGTTGCATTTTGGGAGTATTAGTTGTGACATTTTTGATGGGGAGACGGCTGCTCTAGTTTTGCGATGGTGGGTGTTTTGTTTTTAGGGCAGTCACATTAAATGTGATCTTTTTCTCCACAACACCAGCAAATAATTTCTTTTTGATCAAATTTGAATCCCCTTCCCATTACTCAAACCCCTGCCTCTTCCTCATCTGTGGCCACAATTATTAGATGTTTTGCATAAAGTTCCATACATTTCTTCTTCCTCCGTCAGAAAGGTGTCAACTTGCTTTTTCTTATTTTGTACCACTCTTTCTGCATGTAGTGCTTGGTTAACATACTGTTACAGGCTGTGAGTCGGTTTGTCAACCGAATGTTTTTCAATCTATTGTCTTGTAGGATTATTTGAATTGGCATGAAGAGCCTTTTTTAATTGCTCTTGATACACACTCCCTGGAGTGTGATCTTCAGGAATGCCACTGTTTGCTTTAAAACATGCAGTCATTCTGATTCCATAGCCTTCAAATGTTTCATCGTCTTTTTGTTTTGCTCTTCCAATGGCTGTATAATTTGCTCTTTGTCTAAATCTAGCAGAAGTGCATTCTATTAACCCTTTAACGTGATGATTAAATTCCCTGCAGGGTGAGAAAGTACTTTTTTCTTATCGTTTGAGTTTCAATCTCCTCTGATACTGTGCCAATCTCTCTTCATTGCTGTCATCCAAATTTGTTGTACTTCCACACCATTTAAGTGGTAAGACTATCTTAAGTCTTCTATTCCCCGGACGAATTCTGCTACATCAACTTTATGAGATGTGATACCTTTTATGGCTTTTTTCACATCATCTTGAGTTTTGTGTGTGTGTGTGTGTTCCTCTCTTATTTTATCCTGCAGGTCAACGATATATATATATATATATATATATATATATATATATATATATATATTGTGTGTGTGTTGACCACCAAATCTCACGACCCATCGGAACGGAGGTAGGACCCAAATGCAGGATTCGGGAGATGCAAGGTACTTCGGGGAAAAACGTTTATAATTAGAAGGTCGGGGATCGGGCATGCAGTCAGGTGCAGCAGCACTAGTTGGGGCGTCGGGCGTAGAGAGCAGGTCAGCGGGCAGGCAGGACTCGGTACACGGGAGAACGAGCAAAGCAGGCAAGAGTATCAAGGGAGTCAGGCTTACGGGGTCGGTCGGAGAACAGGCGAAGGTCGGTACACACGGGTTGTCGATCAGGGATACGAGAGTGCTAGAACGGGACATGAACCTCAACGATCTGGCGGGAACTAGTTGTCATCGGGGTCCTATATATCCACGGGATAATCAGCCCGCATGAGGCACAGGTGTGTGCCTCCCAATTAGCGCGACCACGCACAGCCCGGGCTGGAGCGGCAGGATCATGGCACCAAAGCCATATTGTTATGCACACATTTAGATCTTTTATTTTAGTTGGACATTGGCTTTCTACAAACTTCTAGTCCTTACACATTATTTGTTTTTTCAGATGTTCTGTATCAACTATTTTGATATTTATCAACTATTTTGCAATTAGTTTTTCCCCCGCTGGAGTCAGTGGTTCACCTAGGGTGACTACACTGTCTTCCCCCTGAACAGGGTGACAATTATATTCTCTTTGAGGTAATTCTCAAGCTTCTACCACAAGTGGCGGAGAATTCTTACCTCTGCATCCTCAAACAGTTGTCACTCAATTTCCTGTTCAAATGAGGTAGCGAACCTCCACTCACAGTTTTACACATGCACACATTTCACGGAGCTCAAGTACAGGACACACGTTGCCTTTTTCTCAGTTTTATAGACTAATGAGTCGACTCGATAGGGACTAGTATTCTCGAGGTTTGGTTCTGCCGCAGTCACCCAGATGCCCATTCACTCATTCCTCATGAGTGTGGGAGTTTCTTACTCACCAGAGATGTCTTTACTTCCTTTGGCTTCTCGTCAACCCTCAGCCTCCAGACTCAAAGTCCAGCCCCAGTCCTGGAAAGGGTCTCAAGTGCCATGGCCACTGTCTTTGCCTTGACGTCGACTCAGCCCCTGGAAAACCTCAGGTGTCTTGAGATCCGCCTCGAAGGACCAAGTAAATGCCAGGTTTACCAATTGGACATGCATTAAACTGGACAAAAAGGAAGCAAAGACAACAGTTTAAGTCTCGCGAGGAGAGAGGAGAGGAACTGTCTCATACAATTCACCACTGCACTCTCTGATTATCCTCTCCTCAGCACCTCTATTTATTCAGTTTCAAGATGCCCCTTATATACATGGATGTTACAAAAAGGAGACGAGTGAGCAAAACATAGTTGGAAACAAAGTGTACATGTTTTTTCATGTGTGTGTGCATATGTGGAAAATTGCTGAGTATATGTGTGGTCATCATTTCTTTAACAGGCAGCAGTTCTAACAGTTCTGATTATTAGATGTTTTTGTTCTTGCTATCTCCTGCTAGTTGGCTGCCATATTATCTGGAGCAGAGCAAAGCATTTCTTTATCAGAAGCAGATGTATGATAATTATAGTCACAATTATTCCTCAATGCGTCGATTGCGATCGATGCATCGGGCACCCCTGATCTCGAAAAATTATATATATGAGTGTTATATGGAGCATCAGTGCTCCAGTCTGTGAGATAAGGACAGGGCAAGATAAGAGTGGACAAGAACACGAGTGGAAGCATACCGGACAGGGGTAGTTTAATCCAGCTATAAAAGTGAAGTCTGGTGGGTTAGGCTAAGTGAATTATAAACAATAGAACCAGAGTGTGAGTGAGAGGTAACCCAAGCAGTTTGCATATTCATGAGTTAGTTGTCGCAATAAGTGAGTGTCCCCACACCCAGCGAAAAAGTTTCAGGGGTGTGTGCCTCACAACGTGATGTTTCACATCCACAATGACTGATAGAAGTGTCCTGTAATTACTGTGCCTGCAACGCAAAGGCTGAAGACTCCACCCAATCAATCAAAAGGTGGGGTCGAGCCCAGGAGTCCAGATGACAACAAAACGGTGAACAGGACACATCCACACAAAGGGATCCAAGGTAGTCCAATGCCCCCACCGAGGCACCTCGACAACTGGCCACCTAGTGAAGGCTAGAGCGACCCCCCGAAATTTCCATACCCCAAGGAGAGGAAGTCCCACCCCCCAACCTAGAGGGTCTACAATCCAACCATTCACCACCCAGCAATAGGGAGAGACAATATCCCTTGTTTGATGGAAAGAAAACAATACAGGTCGGTGCAGGGATATGAAAAGGGAGCCCTAACGCAAAGTAGCCATCCAGCCTAGCCCCATCTAGCCCAGGAGTTCTATAGAGCCCCGTCATGAGGCTAGTGGAAACCCACCTCCCTCTATGAGATGACTGCCAGGTTCCCAACTGGCTGTCATTGTCATTGGCCCTACCTCATGTATCAGTGGCCCCCCACCCCAGAGTGGTGTGGTGCATTAAAATCTGAGGAGGCCAGTGAGACGGGGGGTAGTGAGGGGGCGGCTGGCAGACACTGCTGCTTAAAAGCCAAATCCCACAACCAAGCCCCAGTGTCCCCTATAAATAGGTATATGTGGTGCATCAAATGTAAGCATATGAGTGTGTGCAATGCTTTAAAATCCTGGGGGGAAGCCAGGGTGGTGGGGCTGAAACCCACCTGACATCCATACCCCCTGACCCTACATGAGCCTCCAAGAAACCTTGAATGTGTATGTGCCTGGTTATGACTTGTGAAAAAAATATTTGAGCGTTACAATTATACTTGGCCAAGGAATTAAAATCGTGCTTAACTGATTATTTAGGAGGCACACATGGAGTCCTCCCCTCATGCCTCGGTGACTGCCACATAGTTGTTTATGAGGCTGCACCTTGTTATCTTATGTGTAGTAGCCATAGTTGACTGAGTATAATTATTGGTTCTGTTGTTATGTGTTTTTGTAAGCTTTACAGGTGCCCAAAGGTACCAAATGAACAAAATTATTCTTACGGCTGTCAATGTTGCAGCCCAACATGCTATCATATTATTTAGCCATTTTGAAATATTTGTCAACCAAGTCACCCCGAAATGAGTCAAATGTCTTTTAAATCTTCAGCAGCCTTCGGGTATTTTCAGAGACTATAAATATGCACCCACCTTATGCTGGACTTTGCTCATCTTTCCCTTTGGGTTCACTCAACTGAGATGACCTTTTACAGTGTGTAAGGTGTATCCACGTGTTTCTTTCTGCTATTTTGCCCATGTCATTCAGCTCTTCCTCAGTCTATGCCAGTGTTCGGGTAAAACTGCACATACAGTCGATGTTAAGTTAAAAACAGACAAAGGATGAATAGACATATTGTCATGCCCCTGGCATCCTCCCTAGGCTGGGCGTCGTCAGCCAATTAGTCGGCACACACCTGCACACCTTTTCGGCTGATTACACCCAGTACTTGTAGGACACGGGGGACAACTACTCCTCCGCCATATCGTTGATTCCCATGCCTCGTTCCCGCAATCGATTGTTGATGACTGGAAGAAATGCATGAAAGTTATAGAAAACATTCAGCACAGCAGCATTTCATGTTTATTGGCTGTATCTTAATTAACAAAATGAAACAGGTGCATAAAAGAGAAAATTTCAGAGATGTGTCAGGAGCCGAAAATGATGCCCCAATTAAAACATATGATATACTGTACGAATATGATCTGTGACACTCACAGGGGAAACACCGACACATTATGCGAATTAGCACGGATAATTAGTAGCAATGCTGCATTAATTAGTTTTCTTATTAATTAATAATTTATATGAGATATTTAAATAGATCATTGTGTAAATTAATTAAGACAGTGGTGGTAAGAGATGCGCAGGTAATTAAGAAAAATGTTAAATGTGTTCATAATTAAACTGAATTCAAAGGAAAATTATGTAACAAAGGTTCGCTCTACAAGTGAAATACACTGTTTCCATTAATTACATTGCTGATCCATGATTAACGGATCTGGTCTGCAGTATTTCGACTAATTGCTGTCAATTAATTTGTCTTAACACAGCTCACAGCCTGCTCACCACATATGTTGTCACACGCATGAATCACTGCTGGCTGTGACATTCAATCTGGCCTAATCAAAAGAAAAATGGCATAATTTTATTTATATAATACCATAATTGAGACTCCTTGTTAGAAGAGCTTTTGGAGTGATTTTTTTCCAGGGTCAAATTGTCAACATTGAGAAACATTTTTCAACTGTACACTCCATGATTTTAGTCACATTTACATTTAGTATTGTATTTATTTTTTTAAGTATATTTTTTCCACTACCATAAAAGTACCTATAACATCATAATAATCATACCTACAATTGGGGCTTGAGTGAGAAAAACTGTCTAATTACAGATGGCGGCACGGTGGAGCAGCTGTAGAGCGTTGGCCTCACAGTTGTGAGCACCAGGGTTCAAATCCCGGCCCTGCCTGTACGGAATTTGTAGGTTCTCCCCGTGCCTGCGTGGGTTTTCTCCGGGCACTCAAGTTTCCTCCGACAGTCCAAAAACATGCATTAATTGGAGACTCTTAATTGCCCCATGGTGTGATTGTGAGTGTGACTGTTGTCTGTCTCCATGTGCCCTGTGATTGGCTGGCAACCAGTTCAGGGTGTAACCTGTTTCCTGCCTGATGACAGCTGCAATTTGGTCCAGCACTCCTGCAACTCTTGTAAGGATAATCATCTCAGAAAATGGATGGTTGGATGGGTAGATAATTATAGGTTTTGCGAAAAATTTATTTAAATGAATCATATTTCAAATAAAGGACGAATGAAAACAATAGGCATGGGAGTGTAGCACCTGTAAAGAATTTGTTTTGTTGCACTTATCTCTTCTAATCGTTATCATGTTATTACTATTATGTTCTCTGTGTGTGGGAGATAGGGATAAGTTTGCATGTTTCGCTTGCTAGCAGGTGGCGGGGGGGTTGTATGCTGATGCAGTTAAATGAAGGAGAAGAAGAAAAGTCAGAGCCCGCGAAAAGGAGGCCGTGTAGCGGCATGTGGCTGAGTATGGACCTGTGAGCCATTGTGTCTTTTCCAGAGTTTTCTTACTGCGAAAGCAATAAAATAACGTTTTCCACACATCATCTGAGGCATCTGTCGTGAGTGGTGTAACAGGAGCACACATTAAAAGTTAGTAGATGAGGTTTCCTTTAATGCCAAAATTATCCACAGATTTCGGTATCTGTAAATTGTAAACTATTTTCGAAAATGCCGCACATCTCTTCTCTCGATAAGAATTTCAGATTACCCCGGCTGCAAAACTGACAGTCAATCAACGTTTGCCACGTCAGGAGTGCCTGCTGATCAGACCCCATTCTTAGTGGATACGGTTTCACCAAACAGACAACGTCCACTATCTGGCATCTTGTGGCCGATTTTTATGAAAAGTAATTACAAACACATCAAACAAAACAATAACAATTTAATGTTCAAGCCCATGGGTTTGAGCCAGAATACACACAGTCGGAACTTGACATGTTGGACAGGGCAAGCGACACAGCACAACAACACTCAGAGATTTTACAGACAGACTCGTTTTGAAAGATTGGTGCTTGCGTTCTCTTTGTGACTTAATGCCAACTGTTGCGGAATGCCAAAGTTCGGAAAGGTCAAACAAAAAATGGACCGTATCTGAATGAACTTAGATCCCGATCAACATCTCTGCATCCCTTCCTCAGATAGATACGAAGTTTTTTGTTTGGACGAAGATATGTTACATATCACTACATAACAGCACCCATTATAAAATATCTTGTTGCTTAAACTGGCACTTGGTGCTATAGCTGGGCGACAAATAACCAGTAATAGTGATGTTAGCTTCTATTATCGCACCACATAAACAGCGCACAAAAACAACTTACCTCTATTCTTCAGCATTTCTTTTGTCTGTTGAGCAACAGTTCTCTCGTGGCTGACTGTGTTTTATGTTCAAAAATACAGAAGTGGGATAGGCGTCCACTGTTAGTGTTTTCTTCTGTTTGGTGTAAAGATGTGGTGCGATGGAAAATTTAGGGTGCTGTTCCAGAAACCGTTCTTCGAAGTGATCACTACAGATGCATGCAGATTTCCCTGGTTGATCCGTAATCTGGTTTTCGGGCAGAGACCATCTGGTTGTATGCCACTCTTTTGTTGGTCTTTTCCATAATACCAGTAACAAATAAATATGGAACCGGTTCCGGCAATCGTAAGTTGATATGTGCTATAGATATATGCTAATGAACTAGCATCAAATGTGACAGCAATAGCATTTTCCTGTTGGGTTTACCCCAAGAGACGTTAAAGAACGACAAATTTGAGTGCGATTTCTCAGTTTTGTTGCAGTTTGGCACACAACACATCAGCATCTTGGCCTAGTGTAGGAATAAATTGTGAAAATAATTATTAAACATCTGCTTCCAGTCAAGAAATGCTTTGGTCTGCTCGAACTAACGTGGCAACCGCCTCGGAGGAGATAGCAAGAACAAAAACATCTAATCATCAGAATTCTTAGAATTGCTGCCTGTTAAAGAAATGATGACCACACTGTACTCAGCAATCTTCCACACACATGCAGACCACATGAACAAACAAGTACACTTTGTTTCCAACTGTATTACTTGCCGTCTCCTTTTTTGTAAAATCCATGTAAATAAGGGGCGTCAAAAAACTAAATAAATAGAGGTGCCGAGGAGAGGATAATCAGAGAGTGCAGTGGTGAATTGTACGAGACAGTTCCTCTCCTCTGTCCTCGCGAGACTTAAACTGGTGTCTTTGCTTCCTTTTTGTACAGTTTAATGAATGTCTTATTGGTAAACCTGACATTTACTTGGTCCTTCGAGATGTATCTCAAGAGGTCTTCAGGGGCTGAATCGACATCCAGGCAAAGACAGTGGCCACGGCACTTGTGACCCTTTCCGGGACTGGGCCTCGACTTTGTGTCTGGAGGCTGAGGCTTGACGAGAAGCCAAAGGAAGTAAGGGCATCTATGGTTAGTAGGAAACTCCCACACTCATGAGGAATGAGTGAATGCGCGTCTGGGTG